>NW_015557158.1:436464-441718 GCF_001515605.1 Sinocyclocheilus anshuiensis
GTGTGTTCGTGTTATTTTGTCTTTTTGGAGACTTGGAATAGGCTATAGTGTACAAATCATATGGGCTATTTAATTTTATTGTAATTTTATTTATTTTATTTTGCATTATGCATTTTGCTTTTGCATTGATTTATTGATTGATTGTGCTATTTCGTCTTTTAGGAGAGTTGGAATATAGTGTACTAGATATTTGGGCTATTTGTTTTACATTTACATTTACATTTAGTCATTTAGCAGACGCTTTTATCCAAAGCGACTTACAATTGGGGGAGCAGGTAAAGTCGCAGGTCTTTACACTCGTTGGTCTTCACCCAAGGAGGCCTGAACGCTTCCGCTGATGCTTCCGCGTCAGCGCACAGAGATCAGTTTTACCATTTTATTTATTTTGTTTTGTTTTTGTCTGTATTAATTTGTCTTTTTAGAGCTTGACAAATGTGGTCACTATATACCGAAAGATTTGAGACTGTTTAGTGTTCCACAGAATATAATATGAACTGTTTGGAAGGTGAATAATAAAGACAAAATTTAAATTTGGGGGTGAACTGTTCCTTTGAACGTTATTGTGAAATTAACACCACCTTGATATAGCTGCCTACTGAGTGGCATCACTGTTTGAAAGGGGCGCAGAGTCATCGTGAACTGTAGTCTGTACATGTCTCATCCTAAACTTATTAAATATTTATCTCCACCCTTACCGGATTACTAGCTCTTTAATTTTCCAATTCTAACAGAAGATGTTTCAATTGTTATTGGCCTTTTGAATATCACATGACTGTACCTTTGACAGGATGAGGTCATCTTAGCATGTGAGTTACACAATGTAGATCAGCACATTAACCTGCAAATCAGGTCCAGACATCACAATAGTTTTGCTGATTAGATTCCACTACAAGAAAACTTTCCAGGATCTAATTTGCTTTAAATGTGATGTGGCCATTTTTTTTCTTCTTTTTTTTTTCTTTTTTAAAGTACTCTGTATGCAGATTAGTATGCAAAGTCAACTACAAGTAAACCATTTATACTTTTTGCTGTCAAGTGCTTCATTTGAGTCAGGATTTATGGTGCTTTCAAAACATTGCTCAGAATCATCAGCAACAGCGGTTCAACCAATGGCGTGAGTTTTGGTATTTCCCCAGTATGTCTGACCAATGGGTGACGAGGGAGTGTTTTTTTGTTTGTTTTTTTTTTACAGATAATTTTTTCCATTCTATTTTTTGAGGCAGTTTTTGTCATGCTGCTGAGGTATCAACATATGATAAAAACTTCTAGACTTACAACAAAAAGTCTTTTCAGTTCATGCCTAAGCATGTCACATTGATATTGCCACCAAAAATATGACTTTGCAAATATCTGTAGTATTTTTGAGCACAACAACTTGCACACACACACACAAAAAAAGTCCAACATTGGCTGAAGATCAAATCCCAGTTGTCATGTGCACAGTCACATTGCAGAGAAAAAAAGAACATTTCCTCAAATATTTTATAGACCACAGGCTGCATATGATTTCTTACCTTTAATAAATAGTCAAGCTTTTTCAGTACCAACAGTTGGTTTAATAAAAAAGTACTGACCTTAGTTTGTATCAATCACTCCTCTCTTCCTTCTCTGCAAATGTCTCCACTGCTAAAACGACATACTACCACAACAAAATGAACAATTGTTCTGACTCTTGCACACTTATCAAAACCTTCTTTTCTCTTCTTTGTCGTCATACTTATGTGCCCTCTAGAAGCCTGCGTTCTGCAAGTGAATGACGCCTCATGGTGCCATCCCAAAGAGGCACAAAATCTCTCTCACAGACCTTTTCCTGGACTCTTCACAGCTGGTGGAATGACCTGCCTATCTCAATTCCAGCAGCTGAGTCTTTAGCCATTTTTTTTTTAACTTCTAAAGACACATCTTTTTCATCAGCATCTGACCAATTAATACTAGCACTTACTCTATTCTATTCTATTTTCTCATTTATTTAATAGAAAATGCATGAAGGATGAATAAACCTTGCTATGTGTACTGTGCTAGACTAACTGAGACTTGTCACAGCACTTGTATACTGTTGCCCTCTTGTTGGTCTGATTGCTTCTATTGTTCTCCTCATTTGAAAGTCGCTTCGGATAAAAGCATCTGCTAATTTATTAAATGTGAATGTAAATGTACAGTGGGTACGGAAAGTATTCAGACCCCCTTAAATTTTTCACTCTTTGTTATATTGCAGCCATTTGCTAAAATCATACAGTGTCTCAGATCTGCTGCGTATGGATGAAAACACATAAAGATGAGTGTATGGGATTAAGTGAAACACAGATGAGGTGTGACTAACTGCGGCCTGCACTTCCTCATTCGCCTCATGTGACTGTGTGTCATTGTGGTTTGGCACAGTCAGCGCACACTGACAGATATAGACTTTACAACTCAGCGTAGCCAATACAGAGAACGTTTCGAAATGTCTACCTGTTTACGGTCCTCACAGTGTTTGTTTTATGCTTTCGAACTTTGAAATAAATTATGATACTCTCTTCTGTCACACTGTTATGCCGATACTGAGAATGCAAATTGTTTGCACACAGGTGAATTTGAATTTGTTTCGCCACAGGTTTTTGTTTGTGTGACAGCACTAAAGTGGATCACAGCTAACCTGTGGAGGAATGCTGAGGAACAGGATATAGTCTCCATGGCAATGCTGAACAATAGGTCGTGATCATGTAAAAACACAACATAAAAACCGTATAAACGCTGCTGCCAGTGCTGTCGGCGTAAATAAATACATAAATTCAAATAAATAAATACAAAAATTATATTTAACTTGATAAATTTTAAAATATTAAAAATTATAAATTTTCAACCTGATAAAATTAAATCATATTTTTAAAACATTCATCATGTACAGTGCTTTTCAATTGGTGGGTCAACTTTGTGCAGGTCTGTTCTGATTGTGGCCGGGGAGAAACAATGCTAAATAAAACAAATAAAAAGCAACTAGCTTATAATAATTCAAATTGTATATATATAATTATTTGTGACAAACAAATAGGCTTCATGGCTTTTAAAAAAGAAGAGACTCTTTCCATAACTTTTGCTGATGACGTCTGACTTAAATTCGCTTATAAATTACTATAACTTTATACATAATTATGTGTGATACAAATATGCTTTTTGAAAAGAAGAATCTCTTCCCATAACTTTTATTGCTGACATAAAACCAAACTCAAATTCATTAAACTAAATTCTGGCACAGAAACAAAAAAGCCAAACTGGACAGACGCCAACATGGCAAAGACAGCGTGACACATGTCCTCATCATACAACAGCAAACTATGCTGGGTAAAACTTGTAGTGAAGATAAACACGGTTTGTGCTGACTACAGTGCGTTTTGTGTGGTGAATTATCAGTAGCAAGAAACCATCAATATTCAAGAGATATTTATAAACTAACATTTAAAAGTCAGTTTTACTATTCGGCCTACATCATGTTAATAAGTCTGCACATTGTTGAGCCTTTTCATGGTAATATTAATACATTTCGATGCTTGAGTTTTAACCCTCCTTTGCCTTCAGGTCAGTTTGACCCGCCTTTATACTTCTCAAAACTTTGGTTCAAATCTTATGATTATTTATCCTTCGTTATTTCTTATTGACTTTTTCTCATTTTTCAATTGCTTTGTTTTGGAAAGGCTGTACAAATTGTGTGCCTAAGATAGTGTCAGAATTGATTCCCATTGGTTTCCATGCAATCTGCCAAAAATCAGCAGGGAAAACAATGATTGTAACTTGTCAAAGACTAAAATATGAACTGTATATAATTCGGGGTCCTTACACAAATGCACAAATTATTATTATTTTTTTTTTTTATATATATATATATGGCTTAAGGGCAACCTTTGTTTATTTTTTGAACAATAAAAGTTTTGGTCCAGTGTAAAATCCGCCATTGCATCTATTCACACTATGATGTATTTACTCTATTTATTGATGAAACTGTATTATGTTGCTATCATGGCATGGAGGAGTGGCCTGTTAACGGAGAATGAGTCAGAACATAAGGCAATGTACCTGTTTAGTCAAACATTACACAATAGTACACAGTGATTCACCACAGAGTTGTTTACAGCACTGTAGAAGTTCAGTTTTTTAGACCCTGAGAGACGTGTTTGCTTATAAAACATGACTTTTGCACAAACTTGGCAAAAACAATCGGAGGCAAACTATGATATAACTTAGTCAGGTTCAAGAGTAATGTACCGCAAATACTAGCATTCAGAAACTGGACTGAGGTTTTCAAACACAGACATCATCTCTAGACACCGAAATCCGACGTGTGATCTGGAATCTACAGCTCCGGATGTGTGTGTAAATATTCTTCCTGGTAAATTCTCCACCTCGTTACTTCAACAGTGTTTACTTCCTTAGAATTTCTTCTTAAATCTGCAGAATGAAGGTATGACTAGTGACACAGTGGGGCCTCTGGATTGATATGTTCTCAAGTGCTGAAATTCTACATCCTGTTGCACAATCCTGTGCTTACACATGGAAAATCAGCTGGTCTTGCCACCACTCACACATTTTATGACATTTGATTTTCTACAATGAAAATCAAGGCATTTCAAAGGCATTCACTGGCTTCTGCAGCAGAAGATCAATTATTCTTTGGAAAAAGCTGTTAAAAACACTTTTTTTAAATGATGTCCATTGGCCCGTTACTTACAAATTGGTTTATTAAAAAAAAAAAAAAGCAAAGCCGCACCATCTGTAATCTTTCTACAGCACACTATCTGTCTGCCCCAGAGGCAGATGACTTGAGAGTTACATAGTTCCACCAAAATGGCCATTACTCATGCTAAGCACTGTGTAACATGCTTTGGGCAGTCAGTCGCATTGAAAATGCAATCCATTTTCACCATATCCTCCTCCATCTCATCCTCATGCTCAGGTTGTGACCAACACCGCCCAGCCATATTTCACTGACAAATGAAAAGAGATTCCAGATGATAGGCTGTGAAAGAAATGAGAAACACATGGAAAAAAAAAAAAAAGCTCAGCTGCATTTCAGACGCCACTAGTGGACTTTCACAATGACTCCAACACTCACATTTCAAATGACTTTGCTTAATCGGCTATGAATAAATAAAGCAAACAGAACAATAAGATGCAGGGATTTGAGTCATATTGGTACGGTGAAAAAAAGAAACCATAATGAAGGTTATGATTAAAACCTCAGGGTACAGTTTACCCAAAAAGAATTCGGACATATTAGCCA
>NW_015557158.1:441728-443226 GCF_001515605.1 Sinocyclocheilus anshuiensis
TACACATATATATATATATATATATATATATATATATATATATATATATATATATAAATAAAAGCATTATTTTTACCTGCTACAAATAAATGGAAAACATTAGCATCAAACCTTTCAGTATTTCCTCAGATTAAAGGAGCACAAACATGCTTTTTTTTTCCACTTACAACTAAAAATAAATAAATAATACTTTTTGACAAGAATGATTCATGTGAAATGAGAACTCTAGTCAGTGGCCTAGATCACATGACCAGCCATGACTTATATTCAACTTAATAAACACCTGATTTAATGTCTTAATTAAAGCTAATAGGAATGGTTAGTCACATCATTTATGTTGTGATTACAAATAATGACTGTACAGTGTGGTTTAAATGCATTTTATGTAACATTTTCTGTTTCTCAAGAAGGTGTGAAACTACATTTCCCATCATTCTCATTATGTGCAGCACAAACATGACAAAATACACAGATAGCATCAACTACTCACCAAATCTGCATCTTTTTCTCTTCATTTTGTTACACTAGTACTAAAAACCATTTACTGGGAAGTGAGAGTGCAGGAAGTACACACTTCACCTTTAACTTTAATGTCATAGAAATAGCAAATCTAGTGACTTGCTCACCATCCAGACACCAGAGCTAAGAATTAAAGACATGATTGAAAAATAAACAAATGATCACATCAGTTTTATACAAAACAGATTGGGTTAGACAGTCCTTGGCAAACTCTTTTAGTTTATATCAAGTCTGGGATTCTCCAAAAGCCGTGTGCTGATGTGGACTACATTAAACACATTCCTTGAGCTGCAGGATGAGTCAGTGTGTGCTGTAACCAGGGCTCTGACTCACTGCCACATGAGTCAACATGATCAGCCCCAGCCAGAGGGCACAGGGCTATTGACCCCTCCTGTCCTGGTCACCGTCAAAGCATCACCACAGGCCTATAGGCTGCTGTTGACTTGTCATCAGTTTTGTTTTCCATTTTCATTTTCATGATGAAGGAAGCTGATTTAAAAAAATGAGCAGCACTGTGAATATCACAATGACATTTTTTTGCACTTTGTTCGCCCATTAAGTTTCCTACACGCATTATTAGTGATTTGTTTACACTATTAGTGCAGAAATTACACACTTTTATTTCGATCTTCAGTAAATAGCGAGGGAGTTGGTAAGTTTGATTCATTTCCATGAATCAGTTTAAACTCAGTGAACTAATGATTCAAAACTTTGATTCTTTGTTTATCAACTCAAAACTGCTCCCAAATAAGATCCAGCGTAGCGTTATTATTTGTTTTCATTAAAATGTTTCAGTAAAACAAAATGCATGTAGATAAATTTAGAATATATTAATATATTATTATATAAAAATATACAATATAATTCCTTGTCTTCTTTTTTTATTTTACTTTTATTTATTTTACTTATTGTGTGTGTGTGTGTGTGTGTGTGTGTGTGTGTGTGTGTGTGCGCGTGTGTATAAGACACCTAAGACACC
>NW_015557158.1:443370-443617 GCF_001515605.1 Sinocyclocheilus anshuiensis
GAGAAAACCATGGAAAAAAAAAAAAAAGCTCAGCTGCATTTCAGACGCCACTAGTGGACTTTCACAATGACTCCAACACTCACATTTCAAATGACTTTGCTTAATCGGCTATGAATAAATAAAGCAAACAGAACAATAAGATGCAGGGATTTGAGTCATATTGGTACGGTGAAAAAAAGAAACCATAATGAAGGTTATGATTAAAACCTCAGGGTACAGTTTACCCAAAAAGAATTCGGACATATTA
>NW_015557158.1:443717-457509 GCF_001515605.1 Sinocyclocheilus anshuiensis
GTGTGTGTGTGTGTGTGTGTGTGTGTGTGTGTGTGTGTGTGTGTGTGTGTGTGTAAAAAAATGGTATAGTATTTACTTTGAAACAATTTTCAATCTGAAATTGCTAGTAAATTTCACAAATAATTTCAAAGAAATGGCAAGTAACATTCATTTAAACAGGCAATTTTCAAGTAGAAAGACTGAAAATGTACTTCAGTAATCTTCTGATTGAATTAATTTCATGAATGGGAACAAATGTAATTACAGGCAGTACTCAAACATGTGCCCCACCGTCTCGCCCTGCCAACACTCGTTTAAAAGTACATCAGCAGTGATACCTGCCAAAATAGAAAACTGGATGTCTGTCAACTTTGTGTTTTCTGCAAGTTCTTAACGTAAACGTGTATAGAATTCCTATTTCAGTGACTTATTAACACTTTTCCAGTGTATCCCTCCTGTGGCCGATGACCAAACTTAACTAACCCCCGCGTCATGATGAAAGTAAATAAGGGTGCTGAGCTCATGGAACGATGCATTTAGAGAACTAAGGTTGGGCCACTCTGACAATATGTTGTTAACATTTTATTCATTAGTGTCTTCATTCAAGTCATTTGGAATTTTTTTTTAAAAGAACATCCAACAGAGTGCCTTTGAGTAACAGGTGTGACACTGTGATAATGGAAACTAAATGAAAGTGGGCCGTTTCCTCAAGTACCAACTTCCTTGCCTGGCGCACAAACTGGTTGCACCTGTTATATGTCACGGTGATATACTGGTACATTTGAATTAACAACATTCTTACGCAATGAGAGTCACACCCAAAATGCTAAACTGGAATGATGCGGATTTTTCATGAAGGGTGTGAGGTAAAACCTAATTGTAAAAATTATCAAATTAATTTTTTTAAATGAAATGCTGAGTAAATGATTTTTGGTCTGATGTGTTCAAAGCTCTTGTTGGTTATAAAAACAACTGTTTAAAAAGAACTGGACAGGCATGAATCATGATGCTGTGAGATTACCGTCAAAAGTGTCACACAAGCACTCCTGATCGTAAAGGATATTTTGCCCAACATATAGCATTCATACAGGAGTAGAAATAAATGGGACTTCCCACAGAGAACATAAATCACCCTCAGTCATATATAAAGAAAATGACCAGTTCTGTCATGACAACTCTCGGAGGGATTGGCATGGCAATGTACATGACAATGTTAATGTATTTGGTCTTGGTGGAATAGATCTGCTACGCTGCTGCTGCTGCGTCAGAGCAAGTACCGAGACTTGCTACTGCTAATACATCCACAACATGCTGCTGTGAGCATGTAAGAAATATTGCTGCTGCTAATATAACATACATTAAATAACCCCCATATAGCGTACATGAATCACCTCGTAGCAGATCTATACAGGTGGAGCTGGGGAAGGTGGAGGGTTTCTGAAGCAAGCTGCAACTGCTACTGCAAGCACTAATCATATATTTGAATGTTGAGCAGCGAGCTCATTGGCTACCGATACAGGAGAGAACCAATCAGCTGTGCCATGTGATAATGATGTCATTAGGTCAGATTGAGTTAGACCTATCGGCCTGCGCCATCTAGAGTTTCATGCCAGAACTCTGTATTTGTGCATTGAGAAAAAACAGCAACTAATGGTGCTTTTCCACTGTATGGTAAGGCTCGGCTCGGCACAGTACGGCTCGGTTTGCATTTCCACTGCAGTTTAGTACCGCTTTAGACTGGGCGGGATTATAGACATGTCGATAAAACTTTTTTATTCCGCGTCGTCCCATCAAGCTCTTGCTGGATCCACTCAATTCAATTCAATTCAATTCAATCTAGCGGGTCTAGTGTCTCATGTCGCAAGTTCAATGACGCAGATAGTGACGATTCTCTCCAGCCAATCAGTGATCAGCAGGGTTTACACGTCACATTTTGCTAATGGTACAGCTCGCTTGGAACCTCAGCCGAGGTGGTACTAAAAAAAAGTAGCAGGCACCAGGTACTGTACACAATGGAAAACACCCCAAAAGCAAGCCGTGCCGTGCCGTAGCATGCAGTGGAAAAGCGCCATACCATTCTGCCCTGCTAAAACCAGCATCTTAAACCAGCCTGAGCTGGTTTGCAAGTCTCATCCGATGACCACTGGCTGGTCTACTGGCTGTTTTTTAAAGTGGTTTTGGACACCTTTCAGCTGGTCAGACCAGCTTAAACCAGCTAAGACCACCCACTCACCCTGCATCACCCTTAGTCATATATGAAGAACATTACCCGTTCTGTATTGAGAAACAATAGTATAAAATAAATAAAATAATCTAAATAATATATAAAATAATAATAAACTATGAAATAAAGAATCTTTAATTGTTGATGTACTCAAACTTAACATTCTGCCCTGCTAAAATAAAACATCTTAAACCAGCCTGAACTGCTTTTGCTAGTCTCATCTGATTACCTCAGGCTGGTCTATTGGCTGGTTTTAAAGTGGTTCTGGACACTTTTCAGCTGGTCAGACCAGCTTAAACCAACTAAGACCATCTTGGCCAGGCTGAGAGACCAAATTTAACCAGCTAACACCAGCAAACTGGCCTAGACTGGTTCAAACCATTTTGGTTTAAGATGTTTTTAAAGCAGGGTGAAAACCATTGCCATGTTTTAAACAAATTCAGATCAACCCTGGCACCCAAAGGGTCCTTTGAAATCTAAGGAATGCAATTCCTTAGTTTTGTTCTGACTCAAATGTGAGTAAATCTCAGATGCAAAAAGGCATTTCCAGATGGAGCCAATTAAACGTATCCACACATACACACACATACATACACACAGACTTATCCACTCAGGGGTGATTCATTTCAGGCTTGATAGTTACCAAGTCCAGCACAGCAAAACCCACACTTATGTGTTGACCTGAGAGCTTTCGCTCTCATGAAACCGTGTCACTGAGATGGTGCGGTGAAACCTGTGGCTCTTAAAGCAGAGTCAGATGAAGGCAGGTTTATGGAGGATTTCCTCAGGTATAAGCACACAGTTCACACACCACCTGCGTCCTGCTCGGGCTGACAAGTCAAGTCCGGCTTTGAGAAAGGGTCCTATTCATGAAGCCAGGGATGTTCTGGTGAAAACTCAAACCACACGGGCTGTTTGAAGTGTGAACCGTTGGACTGCACAGCAGCATTCTTGGGCTTAGTGCAGCACGCAACTCCAACGCTAAATCTGACACTTAGCTTAGTGTTTACACAGGTGTAGGCCGCTGTGCTCTCTCTCAAAGAGTTGTATTTGCACTCCATCATCACAGGCAAACAGTCACATGCATGATTACGCTGTGAATGTGATAAGCTATCGCGTGTGGCCAAGCACACAGAGCAAAGTATCACTGAAAGTCGAAATGGTTCTGGAAGACGACAAGTTTCTATGTAGAGCTCAACCAGTCTTTGTGTGTCAATGACTTTAAAAACCGTGAGTTGAATGAACTGAATGTTTTGACTTTATATAAGTTGTTGTGAGCTGGTTTGTATGGAAGCCTGTTTCCCTCCTCAGAGAAAAAAAGAAAACAGTTTACATTACATGATATTCAATTAAAGTTAAGAAAATATGTCACACTGTGAAATCATATTGTAATGAATAAAGTCACAATTACCAGAAATAAAGATATAAATTCATAATTTTAGAGCAATAAATTTGCAATTCTGTGAGAAATATTGTTAGAAGCAATACTTTTAGAAATAAAGTCACTTTTTGAGGTATAGTCACAATACGAGAAATAAAATCATAGTTATGGAAAATAAAGTAACAATTGTGACATATAAAGTCACACTTACAAGAATTATAGTCACAATTATGAAAAAATAAAATAACAGATGTAAGATACAAAGTCATATTTACAAGAATTAAAGCTACAATTATGAAAAATAAAGTAACGATTGTGAGATATAGTCACACTTACAAAAATTAGTCCAAATTATGAAAAATTAAGAAACAGTTGTGAGATTTAAAGTCACACAAGAATTAACGGTGCAATTATAAGAAATACTCAGGTTTTGAAAGTCATGATTATGAGAAGTTGTCAGATGTAAAATTGCAATTATGAGAAATAGGGTTGCAACACTGTGACAATTCACAATTATGAAAAGTAAATGAGCAATTGTAAGACACAAAGTCACACTTACAAGAATTAAAGTTGCAATTATGAGAAATAGCCACATTTTGTGATTTAAAGTCACCATTATGAGCAGTTGTCAGATGTAAAGTCGCAATAACGAGAAATAAAGTTGAAACACTGTGAGATATTAAATAACATTGTTAGAAATAGTCGCATTGTGAGATATAAAGTCACAATTACAATATGTAACGTTGCAATTACAAGCAATGAAGTAGCAATTGTGAGTTATAAAGTCCTACACACTTAAAATAACTAATGTTGCAGTAATCATAAGCCGGGTTTCCATCCAAAGTTGCGAATTTAACTTGAATAAACTGAAAAAACTGCAAAACTGGAATATCGCATAAAATATTTGCAAACAAGCACTTATTTTCATCCAACAAGTCAAAGAGAAAAAAATTGTCACTTCCTGATAAACTGGCACTATAAATCACTAAGAAAAGTAGGAGGATATAATAATTTTCATATATAATAATTTACTTGTGCCTCAGAGCGAGCAGACGAAACACAATGAATGCGGTCATTGCTTCCGGAGGTGGATGCTGCTTTTTGGGAACGCAGTAGTGTAAGACATTTCTGGGAGGCAATTATACAGAAATACTTTGATGACAGACTTTGCTCGTGCATTTCCGAATGACCATAACAACATTTCAGATGCTGTGGAATGAGATCGGTCCACTGGTTAGTCAGGTTTTGTCGTCCCATAGCGCAAAGTCACATGACTTTTTTGATGCACTTGGAGGAATTTCTTCGCAAAATGCATTTCCATCTCCTATTATTCACATCAACCCTTTTCGCAAAAAAAAAAAACTTTTAAAAAAAATTAAGGGATTTTTATTCAAAATGGCGTTTCCATCACTCGTTTCTCATGCAATACTTCAAAATGCGCATTAAAATAGGGTGATGGAAACATAGCTACAGTGTGAGATATAAAGTCACAATGACGAGAAGTAATGTGCAAATGTGAGATTTAAAGTCAAAATTACCTTTATTTATTTACTTACTTTTTCTAAAACTTAAAACTGAACAAGAGTTGAACAAAATGACCTGAACTGGACTAAGCTTGTTTTAAATGTTGTTGTTTTTTTTATTTTTTATAATGACTTTTTTGGGTCATATGTCAAGTGTGGCAAGTACAGAGAAAAAAAAAAAAACAGAAGGAGAACCACAGACCTCCAGATAAAGATAGACTCGTTTACGTCCTCTTTGTGACAGAGGAGAATGGCAAAACATTCGGGAAATGAGCCCCCAGGCCTTGCATAAAAAAGCCTTTTCAGCTCATCAAATTGTCACGTTTCTGTGAAAAGTTTCTGCAAGCTTATGTAAAATTGCGCAACATGAAACAGAAAGAAAATGTGCTTCGATACGCTGGTGGACAAACATTTTTAGAGAACAGCCAAAGCTCAGAACATTTCCTGGCATAAGTTTTGATTAGTGAGATGACACTAAGACAGGAACACAGCAGCTGGAAAGGTATTTTTTTATGTCCTAATTCTTTCACTTAGTGTTATTGTGTGTTAAAAAATGCAAAGCTCAGTAATAATGAGCAATGAATAATACTTAAAATAAATCTCCGGCTTTAAGAATCATTAAGACAAACAACAAACTAGAGAAACTGCATGAGTACCGAGTCCAGATTTAAGTACACAAGTATGCACTTGCTTAACGTGCACTAATAAGGTAAATTTCTTTTTTTAATAAGTAGTACATGATGTTTACTTTTAAACACTGGCTGTAGCTTTCACCTGCACCTGACTGAAAACTGCATGGAATCATGTTCAAGCACGTTTAACATCTGCACATAATAGTTAGGTATGTTTCCTTCATTAAGTGCATACTTTTCCTTTAAAGGAGTTGGCCGGGAGGGTCGTGGTGTTATCAGAGCATGGGGAATGTTGACAGGCGGGATGGTACAGAAATGACGCTCACACATCCCTGAGATCGAGAGGCCATGAGTGACACAAGCAAGACTCTCACGCCTGCTGTTTTCCTCCTTTATCCCAATGCATCTCTTCGTTATCCATCTCGTTTTTTCCGTCAGTTTACTTCCTTTTGGTTTTATCATCTCTTCAAATACAAAGTGTTTTAATGTTTTTTTGTTTTTTCAGTGTGGTTTCCTAGCTTCCTTCGATTACTGTCAGTAATATTTACCTCTTGAACCCTGAGGGATGGTGGAAGGTTTGACTTAATTTACGGGCTTAATGATGTTTTGACATGGTCACTGGAATCTCTCTGCAAGTTTCGAAACATTTGGGTTTTTCTGCTCTTAATTCCTAGAGATAGACTGAGGAAAATTTTGTGGTTGCAGAATAGGCTAGACTTCAGTACATCAGTTTCTTATACCCCTTTCCTTCATGTTCAACACAGGAAGTCCTCTGAGGCCATAAGCTTTGTTTCTATTGCAAGTTGAATTCCTCATTTTATTGTAAATTTGAAAAACTCTACTAAGAATCTGAAAACCAGCAGTTCCCAAAACGTTTTGTCAGTCGAACCCCTTAGATATAGAATAAGATAAAAATACTTTTAATTTATTTTAAATTATATATTGTATTATTATTATTATTACATTTATTAAATTTAATGAAATGTGATACATGCTTCATTCTGAAATTATTGAAATTATCATGCAGCCCTGTTTATTTAGTTTAATTTCAATTTTGTTATAATTAATTAATAGCTTTTCAACTCGCAAACCCCCATTTGTTTCAGTCCATTGTCACTTTATTAAATTCTAATTCAGTTCATTCTTCAATTCTTATTTTATTCATTGTTCTTATTGTTTTATTATATTTTTAACATTGCATTTCATGTATGAAAGATGCTAAATAAAATTTATCATTTTTAGTATTTATTAATCAAATTATATAGGTTCTTATTCTCAATGCACTCAAATGTTCATTTTTTTTTTTTTTTTTTTGAAGTTGAAAATTAAATGATTATTGGAGTACATTTTACAAGAAAATACTATTTATGTTTTTCTACTTCAATGTTTAATGTTTAATTTAATGTTACTTGCTATTTATTTGTGATTATTTGTAAAACTTAGTAGCAATTTATGAGTAAAAATTGTTTCTACACCAAATCTGATTGCTGCATAAATCACTCTGATGAATAAATGCTTGTGTGTAGGTACTCGCACACAAATGCCTCAAACAGACCAATTATATAGCAAGAAATAAAGCACCTTCTTAGCTTGAGCATTACAAACAACCTCTTCTTCCATTAAGAAATGTTCTGTGTTGGGTTTATAAAAAATATAAACCTCCACAAATATCTGTGGGTGTATGACCTCTAACTTCAAGAGCCACAGAAGTAAAAGCGAGGGCTGACAGATGGATCACTACTGCTGGTTAAATGGAGCAGCTCACTCTAGAATGAGAGATTTTGCACCCAGTCTTGATGACCATACCGCGCTCGACTGTGAGCTCTGGGCCCAAATATTCCCACAGGAGAGATGCAATATGGCCACCACAATTTTATTTTAAGCTAATGTTAATTTAATAGTGTGAGATAAGGCCAACTGAACTATGAAATCCACTGATTTTGCCTCATGCAACTAAAGTTTGACACTGTCAAGGCTCAAGCTGCCGCTGTGTATAAGTATAGTTTAGAATACTTTATTTTATTAAGGAAATAAAATATATATTCTGTTCTACAAAATATATTCTGTTGTTCTTAACAGAAGAAAGAAACTCATACAGGTTCGGAACAACTTGAGAGTGAATTGATGACAGAATCTTCATTTTGGGTGAACTATCACTTTAAGTAGGATTTAATTACATCTTTATATGTCATTTCATACTTATATTGTCTTTGAAATATGGTTGATTTCAATTGTTTATTAAAGTAAATGTACTGCATAATGTACTGACAAGCATTTATGGTAAACTAAAGTGTACTTCAGTGTCATTTCTACTGAAACTTGTATGTCATATATTTAAATATATTTGAAATTAAATATTTGTAATAATGATGATGATGCAATTTAGTACATTTAAAATATATTAACTTCAAAGTAATATTGATTCAAACGTCCTTTCAAAATGTTGAGCAATGCATTTCAGTTTATTACATCATGTTTTAGTGGTAATTAGGCACTGTCATACAGATAGATCATGATCGTGTTTCCATAAGCATATTTTTATTCAGAAAGTCTTCAGAACCTTATCAATCTATTGCTTGCTGAAAGAATGCCAGCTGAGTCTACTATTGCCAACAGAAAGTGCCAAAAAGGGCTTCTGCAAAACATAGTACAGCAGGAAACCTTTAGTTCATTTGTTTTGGTTTGGCCTCCAATAACGTTTCTCAAATAGCAGATGGTGGGCTTAGATGTTCATGTTGAGGATCTAAAAGAGTTGGTGAGAGATTTCAATTAGGAGACTCATAGTAGTGCAACTGTACTGACCAACTATGAGTGCTCTGGGAGTGTGTTTGTTGTGTGTGTAAACACATGGACTGCATAAACAGAGTTATTGCAGAGCGAAGGGTGGTATTTGGTGGATAAGGCTAAGTTTGTTCCTCTGTGAATATTTCACACTGCGGAAATGTGTTTCAGAGGGCTGTGTAAAATCTAAAGACCCTAAGTGAAAACAGAGCAGAGGAGAGAAGTGCAAACACAGGAACTTTACAGTTGCTAAGTTATCTTTTAAGCTGCTATGTTTCTACTGATATATTATAGCGGTTTAAAGAATTTTACTGCCTTGAAAACTGCTGAAAGGCTTTATTATGTTGCCTTGTGGGATATAGCTGGCATGTATTTCACAGCATAAAAAAAGCATTATGGATAATGTTCACTCTGCCAGTCATTATGAACTCCACAGTGGCATGACTGAGCCGCTCAGCTTGATCATGCCACTATGGGACCCTAGTTGGACTCTAGGATTTTACATCAACCTGGCATTGCAGATGAGCAGGTCTGCTTTTACTGTGGGTATTATGGAGGATGAACGCGACATTCATGCTGTACCTGCCACGCCAGAGTCTCCAGCCATCATGGCTGCTGTTCCAGGGTCTCGTCCCGTCATGGCCGCCGTTCCAGAGTCTCATCCCGTCATGGCCACCATTCCAAAGCCTCATCCTGTCATGGCTGCTGTTCCAGAGTCTCATCCCATCATGGCTGCCGTACCAGAGTCTGAGCTCTCATCAGTCCATGAATCCATTCCAGAGTCAGCTCCAGTCCATGAGCCTGCTCCAGCCCTTGAGTCCGATCCAGAGCCTGCTCCACTCCATGGGTCCGTTCCAGAGACCGCTCCAGTCAATGAGTCCGCTCCACAGCCCACTCCAGTCTATGAGTCCACTCCAGAGATTCCTGTTTCTGTGTCGGATCTTATTAATAAATCTTACTGCAACTGGATCCTCCGCCTTGTGTTCCCGTGCCTCCGTTACAACACCTTTTCACAGGATGAGAAATTGTTGCAACATGCGCAAAACGACAGAGGGACCAAACAGCGAAGCTTTATTTCCACCAAAGAAATGCCTGAAGTGGAGAGTGTGGGAGAATTTAGGGTACACCAAGATTGACCAGGGCGTTAATTAAATATTGCCGTAAATAAATTACTGCAAAAAGAGTGAATACATAAGAGATACACGACTAGCTCTGCATTAAATTATTTCAATTAAATAATTACAACATTTAGCTACTTGAATTAATTATTCGATAGATTGAGAGAGAGAGAGAGAGAGAGAGAGAGATGACGGTTGCATGTGTGAATTACCTGCGTCTGTACGTCTCTCTACAAACAAAGCTGTGATTTTAGTTATTTCAAACACAGCAATTTTACCCCCTCATTGCTGATTAATATTATGTAAAGATCCAGTATCTAAGGGTATACTCACACTAGGCACGGTTGCCTTGAACTGAGCCCGAGCGCGATTATCCCCCCTCCCCACTCCCCCGCTTGCCTGCACTCACACTTGCACTAAACTTTCCGGGCCGGAGCACGCTTACGTCATGTGCAAGATAATGGAGAAATCCATTTTCGCTAATATTCTGCCTAATACATTTGTAATTTATGCCGTGCCTTGATTTTCACTTGTGAGTATCAGATAATTATTACGGAGGCAGCTGACGTTAATGAAAGAATTTGCAGCTTTAAATCGCAGACTACAATTCCAGTTCATCAATAAGGTGAGAACCAGACCCATTATAAACGGAAATATACTTGATTGAATTAAATTAATTGAAAAGTGTAGTGTAATAGTAGTAATAGTATAGCCAATGTTTGCGGTTATAATGATGACAGTAGCGCGCACAAAATAGTATCTGTTCCGTGCTCCGGCGCGGTTAGCGCTCACACTACATGCGTACCGCGCCCAAGCCCAAATGAACCGCACTCGAGCGCGGCATGGAGCGCTCACACTAGTCAAACGAACCGGGCTTAGGGGGTATAACACGCTTGGGCGCGGTTCAAAACGCCTAGTGTGAGTACACCCTAAGCTATTTTATTAATAAAAGTCGCAGGGCAGCGTTGACAACAAGTTTCTGTAGCTTAGCCTACTACTGAATGTTTCTGTGTGCGCGCAGCACGATCTCCGATCACACAAACCAAAATAACAGACATGTTTTTCTCAGGCCACATGTAAAATCAGATGAATTATTAAAAAGATTATTACAATGAATACGTATGGATGACTGTTGATTACATTACAATGATAGTTCAGTTAATTCCCCTTATTAGTAACAGTTTCCCATGGGGAATAAATAAATAAATAAAGTTAATAAAGTGGGAATAATAAATAAAGTTAATAGTCTATTAGTCATATTGAAAATAATACTTCATTAGCATTATTATTTATGATCCCTGTTATATAGTATTATTTATGTCAAAAACCAACTGTCAGGGTTCTGTCACTTCGGTGTAGTTTCATTTCGGTTTGGTGTCTGGGTTCGGACACTCATGCTCCATGTTCTGTTTTGTTGTGGGAGCGTGCGGTCTCGAGTTTGCTCGGGCCGTATGCTTTTCTGTCCTCGTGTCTTGTGTTGTTGCACGCAGCTCGTGTTTTCGGCTCCGTGCTTTCATGTTATGTTTTGTGCTGTGTAGCACGCAGCTTGTGTTTTTTCATTGGCTGTGTGCTTTCATGTTTTCATGTCTTGTGTGAACACGCGGCTTATGAGTATTCTCATTAGCTGCGTGTTTGTGTCTTGTTTTGTTCAAGCACATGGCTTGTGATTTGTTTTGCTGGCCATGTGCTTGTTCCCTATTTATTCTCCTTGTGTTTGCAGTCCTGTGCGAGTTTGTCGTCGAATGTTGTGTGTGCCTTGTGTTCTGCCCTGCCTTGTCCAGCCTTGCCAGTCGGTTTCCCCTACAGGGTTGTTTCTGTTTGTTTTATTTTGTTATTAATAAAAGTTCTAATCCCTCCTGCGATTGATCCTTCGCCTCATCCCTTCATCCCCAACTCTGACACCAACAAGATTTTTTTTCACCATGTTTCCAAGTTCTCTACCTCAGGTCAAAAAATATATATAGAAAGAATGTACAAACTGAAAACACTAAATACTTTTGTGATCTATTTCCATTTGTTATTTTCAAAAGGGAAACACTGACATGGATGTTTACAGACCAGAGGTCACGTTTTTTTTTTATTCCAATGGGAGAGATGGACTTTTGTTTGCCTTTATTATTATTTTGTGCTGTATTATTTGGTTACTGTGTTAATTCTGTTTCAAAAGGCAGCAATAAATAACACTTTAAAATCTAAAGAGTGTTCATGTGATTTTATACATTAGTAGTGTTGTGAAACGAAATGCATGATAATTGTGAAACTGTGATTATTCTTCACACTATAATAATACCAAAAAAAATCTATAATCGTCGCACCCTACTGTGAATGAATAGTTGAGCAATGCATTACTTTTTTTTATAAGTTTATAAGTTTATACTTATAAGAAACTTATAAGTTTCCACATGCATATTTTCATTAGAACGTTTAAATATATATATATATATATATATATATATATATATATATACCAGACAAGGAACAATCAGTCAATGGAGGGGAAAACGCTCATAAATTTGCTGAGTTGACCCAGACTTGACTAATCGCAGAACAAGAAAGTGAGGTAATTTCCCTGCAGAGGCTGTCTAAATATGATTTTGGCTCAAAGACACTGTCCTGGTCCTGCTGAGTCATAACGTGTTATTATATACAGAAAGAAAACTAAACATGCCACTGTAGAGGTGGAAGTGAATGGACAAAGCACCAAACACATGACTGATATGATCACATGATTTAAACATTAGTAAAATTTCGACAACCTGGACATCAAACACACATCTTATTAATGTTATGATTTAAACATTAGTAACACTAAAACAAGCCCGGGATCTCATGTTCTAACAAGGCAGTATGTCTCTTTTGGTGTGAAGAGCCTCCCATAGCTCCTACTTCTCACATTACAAGCCAAAACATGTAGCAGCATATATTAAATTAGGCCCAATTAAGTCATCACTACAAAGAACACACATTAGTTTTGAAAATAATGTGGGTTCAATTTCTAATTTAGGTGGAGTAATAAAATGCCTAATAGCTCCATTTAGGAAATCCCCTCACACTGGTAAAGGTGACAGGCTATTGCTCACTGAAAGGAAAGCTCAAACCATCTGTGCAACCGTCTATATGTTTGTTTGAATACATGCCGTGGCGAGCATGTGATCATGAGCAAGCAAAGCAAACCACTGATAGTTGATGAGGAAGAGTTTCTGTACTTGTGGGAATGCTGCCAATGAGGAAAACAGGGAACCAAGATCCCTAAAGAAATGTGTCTGATGACACAAGCGAGAATTTCCATGTCTCATGCACCATTTTTAACGTCCATGCCCAGCCAAATTGGACAAAGTCATGGAGAGAGGCAGCTATTTTTAAGTGAACATGAGATGGTGTGCCTGTTTTTAGCTGCCTTAGTCAATGCAGCAACTACTGATGAAGTTGCTCATGTAACAAAAAATATCAGTCAACACCTCAACTGAAGGCAAAATTTGCTCAAATTTCCAGAGAAATCAGCAATTAATGTGCACAAGTGAAGTGATTCACATTTGTGCTTCTCTGGTTGTGAAGTGTTTAGACCGCTCATACTCACACATTACACAGATACCATTATTTTCCCAACTAACAGGGAACATTCTCAGAACTTTGGCAAATGTTCTGGCAAGGTTCTCTCAAAGTTATGAACAAATATTCCTACTATAACCACAATAGAATGTTCATTCAAATTTATCAGAGCTTTAATTACATTCTCATAATGTTAGCACATAAACGTTATACACCATTTATGGAACATTGGGAGTTCTTATAACATTAATTTTACACATTACTTTCAGAATGTTCAGAGAACAATCAAAAAATGTTTTTCAGAAACGTTCCCATTTTTTGTAAAAATATAAAATAGAACTCTGTTTTCTCGTTCACATAAGCAAGAAATGTAAAATAAAATTATATATATTTAAATATAAATTCTATTGGGGAGACTGGGGCTATTTGTCACAATGGGAAGTTGACACAATGCTCTGTCTCAGTAAAGCATGCATTTAAAGCAATAAAGCATAACAGCATAAATGTTTATCGGTTTCAAACACAGTAAAATAATAATAATAACTATAATAATAAATATAAAAATATATACTGTATATATATATATATATATATATATATATATA
>NW_015557158.1:457521-461978 GCF_001515605.1 Sinocyclocheilus anshuiensis
TATATATATCCTCCAAACTAAAATTAGTTTCATAATATTTTTATAACTGTTTCTTAAACAACTGAAAAACATCATTCATTTGGATAAGATTCAGAAAACCTATGAACGTAAACAAAACACTAAATTAACTCTATATCCTATTTTTTATTATAGTTCTAAAAGAAATAAATATATTAGTTATAAGATGTCACATGTGTTTTATGTATATTAAATGCTATACATTTTATAGTTGATTAATTGCAGAACTTACAAACATAATGTATTCATATATTTGTATGTTATATTTTACATTTTGCTTATGTGCTGATTAATGGTAGGCTCTCATGTGACAACTTGCCTCATATACTCTAATAACATTATCTGCTATTGGGGCATGTTGTCACAAAAGTTAAATGAACTGTATATTATTTATGTATGTATGTATGTATGTATGTATGTATATATGTATTTATTTATTTATTTATTTATTTTCCCCTAGTCAATAGTGTAAAAAGTAGTCCCGGCCTCCCTTATTTAATCTAATGTACTTTTTGCCTAATGATTTGCCTTTTCAATACAAATAAGGTATTTTCAGTTATCATGGAGAACTGAGCAGGGGTGCAGCCTTCATACAACATGAGTCAGACTGATACCACAAAAATGAAACCAGGACCCAGTCGACTGTCATCTACACTGCTGTCATAGACACTTGTGCTATTGAATAAATAGACCAAACCACAACAAATTACATTCATAACATCCTGAAACTATATGTAAGGACATTTAGCTGGTACTTATTACAAATCATACCCAGGCAGAGTGATCTATAGAAAATGTTATTTTGTAATAATAACTCTCTGACTGTGCATTTTCCATCTTATTACGCCAGCCAGCCAGACAGACAGCCAGACAGCCAGACAGACAGACAGACAGACAGACAGACAGACAGACAGATAATTGATTTGAGTTGAAATTATATACCTTACCTGGAGAGGTCAGCTTTGGCCATCATTCATAAACATTTGACCACTTAATATTATATAATATAATATAATATAATATATATAGGGGGTTTTAATTAATTCAACCTGTTGTGAATTTGATTTCGTCCCACAGTAAGTAAGAAAAGCACATGCTGGAAGCCATAAACAGTATCGTTCTCAAAAAACGGGGTTTTGTATTGGCCATGGGAAACGTCTGTCGGGGCAGTTATCACGACAGGTTACTGTAAATTAATCACACTACTCTCTTGGTTTGCCTGTTAGTGAAATAGTTTTTTTTTTGTTTTTTTGCCACTGGCTAAAAATACTGAAGGCGTGCTTTACAACGTCGACAATCGGTAGGAGCGGCGTGCGGGAATATTATCGCCCCGCCCACTTGGTTTTTTTTTTTTTCCTCTTTTTTTTCTCTTTTCTCGTGAGCATAAAACTGCACTGGGAGCCTCATGAACACAGCATAACGCGTCCAGCGCTCCTTCGCAACTTCTTACAGCAACATTCCTTCACAACAACACGTACTTCACTATGTCCGATACGCTGGGCGAAAGTCTCATACGGGTAAGTTCAATTGAGTTTACGTGTGTTTTGTTTTTTGTTTGTTTCTTTTTCCTTTTGGGACCGTGTTAGAATTGGCAAGTGTGTTTCATCCTCCTGATTCATATTGTTATTCTTTTTTTTTTTCCAGAATCTCATCAACCTGGGTTTAGATGAGCCGTTTCTACAACTATCCCGCCCGTTCGCACCGAAGAGCATCAGCTCCGAGCGGCTCACCGACGACGTCTGGCCGGCGGACTCCCGGAGCGACCGAGCGCCAAGCAAAGCCCAGTTTCCCCTTAAAGCAGACCGATCCATGAGTCTGACTGACACCTTCAACAGAATGAAGCCCCACGACGTCCCACCACCGCCCGGATTTCCTCCCCTGGCACCCCTGCCTTCGAACCGGTACAAGACCGAGCTGTGCCGAAGCTTTCAAGAGCACGGCAGCTGCAAATACGGCAGCAAATGTCAGTTCGCCCACGGCGAGAGCGAGCTGCGAGGTCTAAACCGCCATCCCAAATACAAAACTCAAGCCTGTCGCACTTTCTACCAGTTTGGATACTGTCCGTACGGAAGCCGCTGTCACTTCCTCCACGGGGCGAAAAACTCTCTGGACGGGGACGACCAGAACCCGCGTCAGCTGCGTCAAAGCGTCAGCTTCGCCGGTTTCACTCGCAGCAACTCTCCCCCGACTTTATACGAGCCCCTGAGCTTCACCCGTGCGCCTTCGGTCTCTCCCCCTCCCGCTGACATCTTGTCCCCAGTCTTCAGCGACTCTTCTCGAGACATGTTCCCCTTCAGCCGTCACAGTACCGGAGATATCTACAACAACGCGCCCTTCACGCCAGAGCCTCGGTCACGATGTGTCTGCGGACACGGAAATAACTTCCAGGGCTCCAGCAACGAGCTGTACATGAAGGAAGACCTGAGCAAAGCCAACCTGCAGCGCTTTTCCTCAGAAGACTCGCTGTCAGACCGCGAAAGTTACAGCAGCACCGGCAGCTCGAGCGGCTCTGAGTCACCCACCTTCGACGGCTCGAGCGGGAAGCGCCTCTCTGTTTTCGCGCGGATGTCTGTGTCTGACTAAGGACTTTACCGCCATTCCTTCCCAATCGTTCAGTCAGTCAAATATAATATGCAACGAGTCTTAATACTGTTAATTTATATATATTTTTTTTTATAATGGTGTTGTAGCCTATTATTTTCGGTGATATTGTCTTCCATTTGCTTATGCTTTTCTTGCTTTTCAACGTTGTTTAGCAGTGAGCATTGCAGACAAGTGCCTTAAAATATCATAACCTATGCTAGTGGCATAAGTAGAGCTCGTGTCAAATATATATGTGCATATATAATTATGTATGTATATATCATATATCCAGTGTGTGAATTAGGGGGTTGGATTTTTAAAGGAATTTCTAGCCGTTTTTGGGAGAAGTCAGTTCCCCAAATAATTTGCACCCTTTGTATATCAACCAACAATGTGATAAACTTGAGAAAATGACCATACATTCACTCACAAAGAATGCACTTTACAAATCAATACCGGGTGAATGTTTCCATGTAGCATTTTAACCAAAGCATTATGATGTTAGGTGCCTGTTTTGTACAAGAAAACTAAACAAACCTAAAAACAATATATTTATATTGAACAAGAGCTGTCAAGTTAATGTTTTGACAACCCTGGTTGGGTCCTTACTCAAGGAAACTTGTCTTTTATCAGGGACTGTAACAGAACAGTATTTCTGTAGAATAGTTTGCTTCATTTGCAATGTTTTTTTTTTGTTTTGTATTTTTTTGTAATTGTAATTGTATAGACCTAACTAATATATTTATTGAGTATTTATTGAAGGTATAGTAATGTATTTTTTACTTATTTATCAACATGTGTCATGGCCTTTGAAAAAATTAAAAAAGCGTTGACACAAAATAATTCAAATGATTTCATTTGACCAAAATAATGTAATAAATGCAAATTGTGGAAAAAAAAAAAAAAATGTACTGAACTTGATGTTTCCTCTGCCAAATGCACCACAAAATCACAAGAATATAAACTCATATCACCTACAGTGTTCTTCACCCACCTACATTTCAAAATCACTTCATCACATGCCTAAGAAAAAAAATGCTGTTTTGTAAATACTTGGAGCAGGATTAAGTTCATATTTGGCATACACAGAGATATTTCACACAACAACACTGAGATCTGACCTGAATCTCCAAATGCATATGACAAAACAAAGTCTGAAGCAACCAATAGCTGTCTGTGGAGATTAAATCTGTCCTGCGTTTCCTGTGATGTTGTCAGCTTCGAGATCTGTGAGCTGGCCAGTTTAATGGAGTGCAGTGAGATCTTATTGAGCGTTACACTGGCGCATGGCAGTGCCGTGCAATACATAAACCTTCGCATTGCCTGCTACTTACGTTGAATGTTAAAGAATTAGGAACCTGAATGCATTTGAACTAAACTCGTGTTAATGAACCCTTTATAACTCTTAATGTTTAACTGACCAGAGTCTCTCTTAACCTTTTCATAAACCAATGCAAACAAGACATCCCAATATGCAAACATATGCTTATTGTGCAACCTGATCAAATGACTTAAAATCATTTGTGTAGTGCTTTTGACAATACATACTGTTTCAAAGCTTTGCAAAGAATCGCACCATACAAACCCACTAGGAGAGCAATCCACAGGCCACAGCAACAACCTGTATGACTTTTTTCTTCTGTAGAGATTTTGAAGAATGCATTTATTATTCATTTTCAGAATTCATTTTCAGTTACTGGGGCAGTACCCAAATATGTACCATTAAGATGCTAATATGTACACTTGAGGTGTACTATTAGCACCTCAGGTAGTAAGGTACTAATATGCACCTTTCAGGGGTAAATAAACAAAGGTGTACCTTTTTTAAAAAAAATTACTATAATTATTATAATTAT
>NW_015557158.1:461988-489861 GCF_001515605.1 Sinocyclocheilus anshuiensis
TTTTTTTTTATCTTTCAACTATCCCTTTAAGATGTCATCTCAACAGTCTGTTACACATATGTCATTTGGTGACAGTTGTGAAGACAGATTTATGTTAAAAATTTCGTTTAAAAGTTCTTCTTGTTTAGGTCATAGTAAAATAAATATGTGAAGAATGAAAACAAAAAACGTTCTCCTCTTCTTCAAGAAAAAGTACAAGTGGCTATTTTTGTTCTCTGTATTATTCATATTGTTACAAGACATATGTGAAGAAATATAAAAAAGACCCCACCTCTGTGATCCACCCTAAAAGTGCTTTAGCTAAAAACATTATGTGATCTTCACACTTCACAACTTATCTACATCCTGATAAGTTAAATATATAAATAACGACCACCATAACTGAAAATAAACATAACGGTGTCATGTGTGGGAAGATGGCACTTTAAGATATCATATGTCACTATGTGGTCCAAATGAGGAAGTGTGGGCCCTGCCAAATGCCACAGGAAAATCTGATTAAACATTCCATCTGATAGAAGTCTGTAGTTCTCAGGGTAAGTTACGATATGATTAAAATGTGTGGTGTAGAAGCTGTTGTCACATTTAAGAGTTAAATTATGGACTTTACACTCTAAAAAATGCTGGGTTGTTTCAACCCAGCTTTGGGTCAAATATGGTCTAACCCAACCGTTGGGTTAAATTTTTACATTCAATTTTTAACCCAAAAGTTGGGTTAGTCCATATTTGACCCAAAGTTGGGTTGAAACAACCCAGCATTTTTTAGAGGGTATAGTCCATTTCACTGCGCTCGTCTTCTTCGCCAGAACACACACAGGATGTGTAACCATAACAACAGTGGCAGTCCAGTAAAAGCAAATAACCAGACGGACACACAAATGGCCCGTCTTCTCCCTCTCTCTTCTTTCAACGTTTCAACGTGCTTTAGGACGCTATTGGTGTGCTTCACAGAGCAAACAGTGGCAGCTGTAATACAGCACAGTAAAGCCAGACCTGAAATTGCAATAATTGTAAGTGGCTTGTGATTACCTCATGTTTACTAATGCTCTTCTGTACTCTGACAGCTCTCCCTGGGTAGAAAAGAAGCTTATTTTATCAGCTCATACTGTACACCCTGCTCATTTTAAATGGGAGTTTCATTAAAAAGTCACATTTGTTCAACAGGTTTGCTTTGAAATCATTTTAGTCATGTGTGACTAACTTTAGGTAAAAATGCTGATGATTCTTAAAATAATATATAGCAAACACTGCAGTCAGACACACTTGGGGTTTTTTTATTGTTTTTTTTAGCTCCTCTAGACTTGTTACAAAAAATATATGGAAACACACAGTTCTCCAAACAGAGTCAGCAGTTTCGATGAGGAAGTAGATAGTTACAAAAGGCCACACATTAAATAACTTCTCAAACGGCCATTTGTCACTAACCTCTATATTTATGGTATACTATATTTATGGTTTTATCATACTTTTATATATTTAAAATTAAACTAAAACAGTTCATATCCATCCTTTTTGCCTTTTCCTTGAACAAAATATGCACTTTAAAGGGATAGTTCACCCAAAAGTGAAAATTCTGTCATTATACTCACCCTCAAGTTGTTTTAAACATGCATGAGTCTTGGTAACCAACCAGCTGACGGTAGCCATTAACGTCTATGGGAGGAAAAAAATACTATGGAAGTCAATGGCTACCGCCAACTGTTTGGTTACCAACATTCTTCAAAATATCTTCTTTTATGTTCCATAGAAGAAGGAAACACGACACAGGGTAAGTAAACGATGATAGATTTTCATTTTTGGGTGAACTATCCCCACCACAGACATCGAGTGGCACATGTAGCCCTGAAATTCAGATTAATAGTTAATCAACATGAGTTCTCAATGGTTAATTTGTAGATTATTACATCTGAATCCCCTGAATCTTGAATAGCTGGTAACATTTAGGAGCACAAATGAAAAGAAACCAAATGAGATGTTCATATAATGTGAAATTTAATTCAATAAACAGCAATGCATAGAAAAGCAATGAGAAAGCAGGTCTCACAAGCAACAAAGAAAAAAAAAAGGAAGTAGACAGCAACAATCAGTTTCCATGGGGTTACTATGGCAGCAAACCTAAAGTCAGACAATCAAAACTGGTGTGTTGTTCATTTCCTTCTACTTCGAGTCTCAGGATTGATGTGGAATTCATAATTTCTGAACTGATAGTATAAGCTATGACATAACTTTACTGTTTAACTCCTAGACTATAAATGTGTAAGCCATTGTTCAAAACAAAAGCCATGATTGAATTTGTTTCTGGTAAGTTAGCCGTCCACCCCATTCTATCAATGTTTAACAGACCATAGTGGTTTATAAAGTACTTTAACATTTCAACTGCTTACGAACCTGTTTCTAAACACAATGCACAGTGTTAGTGACAACCTGGATGTCTAATGTTTAACCTGCTTGTTGCAATACGTTTATGTTCACTGACTGCATAATGAATAGAAATGTCTTGTAGAAATGCCTTATCAAATTACCACAAAAATGGCCTGAACCATGCAATCGAGAATGTCAGTGGACTTGAATTTCACAGAACGGGTTCAATACAAATAAAGCTCAACTGATAGCATTTGTGGCATAATACTGATTCCCACAAAAGGTTAAACTTTTACAATGGAAGTAAATAGGCCATTTTTTTCAGAAGTAAAAACTTGCCTTAAAGGGATTTTCTGGTTTATATAAAAACTATTTAAAATCTCTTAAAACTTGCATTAAACAAATTTTCTGGTCTGAGGTCAATAGAGATAATCAACCGACAGCATTTAATAAAAAAAAATTAAAAAATGGCAAAAAGTTACAGAGGCACTTACAATGGAAGTGGGCCAATTCAGGAGCGAATCTTTCATAAAGCACTTTAAAATCTGTTAAAAAACTTGCCTTTTATGATCTGTTTAATACAAATAAAGTTCAGCCGACAGCATTATGGCATTATATTGATTACCACAAAGGAATTTCAGTTCGTTATGGTTAAAACCAAGGCAAAACTCAAGTGAGGCACTTACAATGGAAGTAAAAGCGCCAATTTGTTAAAAGTGAAACTTACATAAGGTACTTTAAAATGTTAAAACTTGCCTTAAAACAATTGTGATCTGCATTCAATACAAATAAAGCTCAATCAACAGAATTTATAACAATGCTGATAACATTGAGGCACTTACAATGGCAGTAAATGGGATCAGTTTTTTTTTTTAAGTATAAGCTTATAATTTAATAAAAGCACTTTAAAATCTTGTGTATAATTGGAGTTGTAAACTTATGTTCATTTTGAGGTTGATATACTGATGCTATACTGTTACCAGTACTGTTATACTGGTATACTGTTGCATATTTGAACATATATGGATTCACTTGCATTGCATCCCAGACGTTTGCTATAAAGAAAATGATGGATAATTGGATTTTTTTAATTTATTTTTATTTATTCATTCATTCGTTCATTCATTTATTTGATTTATTTATTTATGTATTTATTTTTTGTGGTAATCAACATGAAGCCACAATGAACTTGTACTAATTAACTGTCTAATGAACTTGTATTGAACCCGGAATAGTTCTTTAAGGAATACAATCAGGTTATAGGCGATATTCAGTTTGCAGGAAGTCCTAAGAGGGTTTCACGTTATCCACGTGGTTTCAGGGTTTCAAGGTGGGCTGTAAAGTCTCTTGCTGGGGCAAGGTTAAGATTGTGGAAATTGCTTTTCTGCTTCAAGTAGCATAAAGGGAATTGCACAACTCTCGCTCAGTGCAGACGTCCACAGCGTCATGGAAACGCATCTGGCTTTTATTCAGCCTGTGCAAGTTGCTGTCTAAGCCTGTCAAGGATTCGCCTGCCAAGAACAATATGAGGTCAGATCCCAAGCAAAGAGAGTGGAAGGAACACATGTGGTCGAAAATATGAGAGCCGAGCGAGAGATTGCTTAAATCACAGTCGCTCGCTGCCAAATGTATTGCATCTGTGATAAAGTATTCTCGCTGCTAACTGGAGGGAGTGTTTCCATTTCCAATGTTACAATCCTATGAAAACTTCCTGTAAAACATGCCTATTTTAGAAAATATGAATTAAGCCCCTGAGTTACATCAAATGGGATTTTATATGTCATTCGGAGTGTCCTGTTTTTATTTTACCATGCTAAAGTATAAACTCACATATCCAGTTGTGATAGTTATACGCTACTATATCTGTAAGGCTTTATGTAACCATACCACACCCTGCCATGGCCAGAGGGTAAAGGTAAAAGTAAAATGAAAGATTAAGAGTGAGATTTTTCCCTCATCTCTCCCTTCACTGTCTGTGCTTTTGCGTCACGAGCAAGCAGGACCTCTCCTCCCTGGGACTGCTGGGATGAGCGCTGCTGGAGTAAGGAATGTACCAAAGAGAGAGCATGTCTATAAAAGGAAGGCACTTCCACTGCTGGCTGTTGACGTCAGTCAACAACTATTTCCCTCTTTTCCTTCACTCTGCTTTCGGACTAATATCAAGGCCACATGGAGCATCTTTAATCCTGCTTCCTGTTGCCCTTTTATTTATTTATTTAGCAAAAACATATTTAGACCTCAGAAATGATTTATAAATGAAGGTGGTGTCTAGATTAAAACAATACACATTTTTCAGTTAATGGCCTCAAAAAGTACTTGGATTTAACCCTGAATAGACACAACCAGGAAAAAAAATTATAAAAATGAAAAATTAATAAAATATTATTTGTATTGTTATTAATGATAATATTAGCTTATTATTATTAGTAGTAGTAGTAGTAGTAGTAGTAGTATTTGTGTATATTATCATCTGTAAAACACCTTAATATACCAAATAATAAGTAAAAATTCAATATCGTTATAAAATAATTAACCTAATTATCTGTTGTAATAATAATAAATGTAAATTATTATTATTATTATTATTATTATTATTATTAATAATAGTAATGGAAGTAACAACAATAAAAGTTGTTGTATAATAATAATAATAATAATAATGATAATATACATAAACAACAACAATAAAAATGAAATATTCGTAGCAACAACAATAATAATAATTGTTGTTGTTATTTCTTTATTTTTTTATTATTATCACATAATACACTTTAGTATTCAAAAAATATATTTACAAAATAATCAAGCTGATCATCTGTCTTCTTTTATGACAAATTATCATAGTAATCCTACATTCTGACAAAAGTACCAAACTAATTTTGTTTCCTTTAAATAAAACGTATTTTATTTTGTTATTAACCGTAATGTTACATGTAAAAAAAAATGTAACATTTGCTCTGAAATATACACAAGCACATTTTTAAAACAAAGTATTTCACACAAATAAGTTTAAGTTTTCATTTATAAAAAAAAACAGAACTGTTCAAAAAGACCAAATGTATTTGGACACTTTCTGATTATCAAACATTATATGTTGAAATGTATCTGTGGTTACTCTGCTCATCTATCTGTCTGGAGAAGAAATGACTTCATGCTCTAAAATAATCAGTCGACTAGCTGGTTATCAGTAATGGATTTTGATGTTTTGTTGTTTAATGCAATGCAATTCATTTAAACTTGTGTCTTAAATTTCTAAATAATGTGTACAAGAATCTTAGGTTATGTTTTTCAGATAATAAAGTTAAACAAGTTGTACATCTAGTGCGACAAATTGACACCTTTGCAAATATATTAATCTGTTGAAACACTGCTTGTGATATGAGTAGACCAAAAAAACAAACAAATAAATACAGTATAAAAACATTTGTAGCAAATAAAAGTTTATGAAAGTGAGAAAGATAATAGTCAGAAGACAGTAAAGCATTATCTTCTGGGCATGAGTTCTCCAGGCAGAGCCCTGTTTTAGACACATTCTAGCACTTGTAGAAGTGTACAACATGTGTTTTGTGTAAAAGCACAAAACAACAGCATAGGTCTAAATATAAAATAACACATATGTGACCCTGGACCACAAAACCAGTCATAAGGGTCAATTTTTCGATATTGAGATTTATATATCATCTGAAAGCTGAATACATAAGCTTTCCATTGATGTATGGTTTGTTAGGATAGGACCAGAATATTTGGCCGAGATACAACTATTTGAAAATCTGGAATCTGAGGGTGCAAACAAATCTAAATATTGAGAAAATTGCCTTTAAAGTTGTCCAAATGAAGTTCTTAGCAATGCATATTACTAATCAAAAATTAAGTTTTGATATATTTACAGTAGGACATTTACAAAATATCTTCATGGAACATGATCTTTACTTAATATCCTAATGATTTTTGGCATAAAAGAAAAATCAATCATTTGGCCCATACAATGTATTTTTGGCTATTGCTACAAATATACCCCAGCGACTTAAGACTGGTTTTGTGCTCCAGGGTCACATATTGTTCTCTGTCTCAAACGTGCAGAACTTCTGCTGCTTACTGTTTCAGGTTCCCTTGTGAAAGATAACAAAAAAGTTTTACATCTGTTGTTTGCAGAACTGTTTTATTCCCATATTAGGATTTAATCAGTGTGTAAATGAGTATAAAGCACAAACTATGAAGGACTGAACAAAAATGTATTGGCACTAAATTATGTCATGTCTCAAACATGCTCAGGGAGGGTTTAAAAATCACTGGCTACAAAACATGACTATATACTTCAGTAACGATTAATTAGTGATGAATCTACTGGTAATTAGCTTAATAACTAGAAAATTGTCAGGAAGGTAATGAATGCAGTATACTTTACAATACTCATTTATGATTCTTCTGGCATATGATTTATGAGTCAATTAGTTGATATAGTCATTCCATTTAATTATACTCTTTAAACCCGAACAACATAGCCTATATATAAATATAATATAAATATTTTATATAAATTTACAATATAATTTTTACAACATATTTTTGTAAATATATATAATTTATACATAATGATTGTGTATATATATATATATATATATATATATATATATATAATCTACACGTCACATCACGTTATATATAGTATGATTTTAAAAAGATTTTTATATATATTTGCAAACATATATTTTTATTTTTTTTATTTTTTTTTTTATTTGATCATTCAAATATTTATAATGTTTCATATTTCCTCATATATTTATTTGCAATTTTTAAATAGTATTATCAAGATGAATATTATATATATAAATATATTTTCCAAAATATTATTAGAAAATGGATTTTATATTTACCCAAAATGTATTTAAAGATTGGTAAAATAAAATAAAATATTTGTATTATATGAAGGTTCCAGGGTTCGTACAGTTAACTAAAGTTAAAATTTAAATAGATAGATAGAATGATTGATTGATTTAACTTTAACTAAACTTTAACTTGAACTAAAGCAACTAAAACTGAAATAAACATTAATAGTAATAATAAAAAGAGACAGATTTGCTAACATATTACCAAACTCTATTTAATAGCCAGGCAGAAACTCAGACACCAGACATGTGCTTCATCCAGATTGTTTTGCTGAGGCATGATTTTTTTCGCGACATGAAACCAGCCTCAGCATATGGACAGATGGTCAGACTTCAAACAAGTCATTACAATCTTGTTTATGTTGAGTCTAAAATAAGTTCTCTCTAGGGTATTCTGAAATACTGCACATGACATTGCAAGTGTATGGCGGTGAACAATTCCTCTTTATGGCCACTGAGGCTGGCTATTTGAACAGGTGCGTGAATTCTGAGAGGGAAGTATGAATGTCAGTGGAGTTTGAAAGGGCCACTTTCTGCAGACGCTTTTTGCAGGCAAGGCCAAATTCCTTCCTTCTGCTCTGAAAATGATCTGGTGTGGAAATTACCTGCCAACAAACAATAGAAAAGGAACTATGAGCTTAAGTATTATAAGCCGGAGAACAGATTGTTTCAATGGGGAAATTTACTGCTTTTAAATTTTGCTCAGCCCTCTTCCAGGAAAAAGACATTGTTTCGCTAAGGATCTACATTGCAAACTAAGCATGCTGAGCATCTCCATTATTTCAGCATTAAACCAGTGCAGATTATTCACCAGCTGCTCTGTCAATAGTAATTGCAAACAACCAGCAACATGTATTGGAGTTGGGGCAAGTTGTCACACTTCTTACTTTTGAATATTTATCAGGATAGGGTTATTTTTTTGTCAATTTGTGTATAGGCACACACATAACATTAAGATAAAAAGATTTAGTTAATTTAACACACATTGAACGTTTGTGGGATCTGCCATTAAAGGTGCTGTATGAAACCCCGGGTTGCCAGTTGGTGGAAAACACCACACACTGCAGCCATGGAAGCCAGCAAACAAACTGGGTCGGAGATCACAGATTCTACACGGCCTAAAAAAGCCTCAGCATCCATATAAAAAGTTCTATGACCAGAGACATATTAAAACGCGCATAAATTGACTCATTTACTTACAGTGTAAGGCTCGTTGAATTCCACTGTCAGTTGCGCTCGTTCCTGTTGCTCGTTCCTCAATCTGGCAACCTGCTTGAGCGCGGAGTTTGAGGCATAGGCTATTTTACATTCGGACTGCAGTACCCATTTCAACCGCTTGCTGTCAATATTACATACTGTACCTTCAAACAGACTATTATTGGCTTTTCAGCTAAATCTGAGCAGTTAAACAAATGGATTTTTGGCCAACATTTTTGGAAACGTATTAGAAATCGAGAGTAGTTTACACACACACACACAAAAGATATGTATATATAAAATAATATTAATTTTGGTTGTTAATGTGTTTATTGTGTTGCTAAGGGGTTCTGAATGTTTTTAGTGCATTGTTATGTGGTAGCTAAAGAGTTCTGTAAGTTGCAAGATGGTTATTTACTGGCCCAAGTTAAAAAAAAAGAAAGAAAGAAAGAAAGAAAGAAAGAAAGAAAATAATAATAATAATAATAATAAATAAAGAAAAAGTCTGCATAGTCTGTTGCTATGCAGTTTCTATGGTGTTTAGAATGATTGTTGGTGGATTGCTATGCAGTTGTGTTCTGGGTAGTTGCTATGGTTATTTACTGGCTCAAGTAAAAAGAGTTGTTAGTGTGTTGCTATGTGGTTACTAAGGCAGTCTGAGTAATTGTTGGTGCATTGCTATGCAGTTGCTAAGGTGTTGTTACTGCATTGCTATGCAGTTGCTAAGGTGTTCTGGGTAGTTGCTAGATGTTTAATTCTGGCTCAAGTAAAAAGACTTGTTATTGGTTGGTGGTTGTTAGTGCGTTAGTGTTTTTAGTGTGTTGCTATGCAGTTTCTAGCATGTTCAGAATGGCTGTTGGTGTATTTCTGTAAGGTTGCTAAGGTGTTTCTTGGTAGTTGCTAGATCATTACTTAAGGAAAAAAGAGTTTAGTGCATTGTTATGCAGTTGCTAAAGTGATGTGAGTAGTTGTTGGTTATTTACTGGCTCAAGTAAAAAGAGTTGTATTGTGTTGCTATGTGGTTGCTAAGGTGATCTGAGTGGTTGTTAGTGTGTTGTTATGCAGATGCTGTGTTCCAGGTAGTTGCTAGATGGCTACATAACTTAAGTAAAAATTGTTGTTTTGGGAGTGCAGTTGCTAAAGCGATCTGAGTGGTTGTTAGTGCATTGCTATGTAGTTGCTAAGATATTCAGAGTGATTGTTAATGTGTTGCTATCGAGTTGCTAATGTGTTCTAAGTGTTTTAGTGTGTTGCTATGCAGTTGCCACACATGCTGGTCATTAGTGCATTGTTATGCGGTTGCTAGGGTGTTCAGAATGGTTGTTGGTACGGTCGCTAAGTTGTTCTGGGTAGTTGTTCAGTTTGAAGAACTGATTCTAAATTAAGAACATGTTATGCAAAATAAGTCCACTGGAACTATAGGGGTAAAAGGCCATTTCTCAAACCCTTCTAAAACATTAATCCAGTCAAGTTTTCACCGCTGTTCAAACTAAAGCACGTCTGATTTAAACCACCTGACATGCTTCCACTATGTTGCTCAGCGGTGGAGCGAATGTAACCACTTCTGTAACAGCTGCACCACTGCCTACTTTTTTTTCCATTACAGAAGTGCAAAACTATTCCATTCTAGCTGTTACTGCAGTATTTGGCAATCGGAGAGGAAACGTCTGAGGAAAGAGGGTAAAAAGAAAAATCTTTAGAGAAGCTTAACAGGATCTCAAAGAAAACTTTCAGCCATGTTTTATCATAGTGAGTCTATGGACCGGTCGCCAGTCACTCACACAGGAAGTCTGCCCATCGAGGGGAGTGCAAACAGTACAATCCTGAAATAATACATATCTAGGGAATTTCAAATCCTTTGCTGAATCAGCAAAGGATATTGGCAAACTCATATCTTCAAGACTAGCATTATCTGTCAAATTAGGCTACACCTTCAGACCCACAGGTTCTCATGAGAAAAGAGTCATAGTAAGATCAGCACGATGGTATCGGTGCCCTGAATTAGTATCCAGGAGTGCTTTCCCTCGCCGCAGTGTGTCTTGGGTTGATGTCAGTATGTACATGTGCATTCACATCAGGTGTGAGGTCACACTACACTTCCTTTACGCTGTTTTCTCTGGCGTTGTTTACACAGACAGTCCCCTAGTCAAAACAAAGCATTCATTGCTAGGCAGCATTCATTGCTAGGCAGCATGCTAGCGCTTGCAACACTCGCTTACACAATTTCTGAGAAGAACCTGGTCAATTCTTTCAGGGTTTATTTTTTTACCTCAGCAAAACTCTCCATGATTTGGTGCAATGTTTGAGGAAGGCTTGCGCAAATAAAAAAAAAAGAAATAAATAAATTTTAACTATTGTTACTATGTTTTTTTTCACGTTATAAGGTAAAGTCTGAATAAGCAGATATATAGAAATGTTAAATTTTTCTACAAATATATTTTATTTCACTTGATGTGTTATCATGACTAACTTCTTATTAATAAATCTAAATATACTAATATAAACAGAATATATACAAACATACCTGTGTGTGTAGTAGTAATAGTACACTCTTAAAAATAAAGGTGCTTCAAAAGGTTCTTCAAGCGATGCCATAGAAGAACCATTTTTGGTTCCACAAAGAATCATTCAGTCAAAGGCTCTTTAAAGAACCATCTCTTTCTTATCTTTTTAGAATCTGAAGAACCTTCTTTCGCCACAAAGAACCTTTTGTGAAACAGAAAGGTTCTTCAGATGTTAAAGGTTCTTTATGGAACCATTTAGACAAAAAGGTTCTTCTATGGCATCGTGAAGCACCTTTATTTTTAAGAGTGTAGTAGTAGTTTGACTGTTATTGTAGTGTGCAACATCTGATTAAATAAAAATAGAACTTTTATAAAACAAATAAATATTCATAAATAAATTAACTAATGGGTTAATACATTTTTCTAATGTAATATATATTGAGAACTTATATATAAATATTGACACATTGCTTTATCTGATCTGGCTGTACTATATTTTATGCTACTTTATTTTATTTTGATAAAGATGATAAAACTTTAATTAAATATTAATATTAAATGTTAATTTATATGGGGAATTAGTATTATTATTTATTACTGGGAAAAATACATAGTCATTTGATTGCATTTGTCATGTGAAACAGTCAACAAAACAAAAATGTGTTGTACTAATGTCGTGTCTGTAAAATAAAATAAAATAAAATAATAAAATAAAATGTGTTTAAGTAATGTTATATCTACTGGGAATATATATATATATATATGTGTGTGTGTGTGTGTGTGTGTGTGTGTGTGTGTGTGTGTGCGCGTGTGTGTGTGTGTGCATATATATAAAGTGGGTACGGAAAGTATTCAGAACCCCTTAAATTTTTCACTCTTTGTTATATTGCAACCATTTGCTAAAATCATTTGTTAATTTTTTTTCCTCATTAATGTACACACAGCACCCCATATTGACAGAAAAACACAGAATCGTTGACATTTTTGCAGATTTATTAAAATACTTTCCGTACCCACTGTATATATGTATATATATGTATATATTTTTGAGTCCGTTTTCAAAGCCTTGGGCACCAGGACAAATCCACACATGCACTGAAATGTGATTGGAAGCCTGGGTTGCTTTAAAAAGATTCGGAGACCTGTCCTCTGAGGCCGCTGTCTCTCACTCTCTGGCTTTCCTAAAGTGCTTGCGTCAGCAGGGGGGAGAGGACTGATGCTTCTGAGACACATGTGGGATGTGGAGCTGTGACAGGATCACAAAGAGTGCCATTCAGCCCAGAGAGGCTCTGAAAACAGCAGCAGTCTCCCTTTGCTTTCCACCCTTTTGCTGCCTCCATCTGTGGCCTTATTTCCTCTCACCCCACCGCCTCTCCCTCCACTGCACCTCACACAAAACACATAAAACCTCAAAGATCACAGAACCAGACTTTGTTTCCCAAAAGGGAAAGGCATCACGATCCAAATGCTTTGTTGATTTGTTTTGGTCTGAGGCACTTTTCACAAATGTGCTACATGCTGGTATCATATGACTTTAGAGCATTATTAAATTAACAAATCCTGTGTTTTTGTAGAACTTTAAAATATATTTGATTATAGACTATTATATAATATCAAATTAACCTGTTGTGAAAAGTAAGTGGTTTGGTGAGTCTGCTCCACATCAGCAATTAAAATCATATCAGTGTCAACAATTAGTAATTATAACTGAAGCTAATTAGTTACATCTGCTAATTTTATTTATGTATTTATTTATTTGTATTGTTGCAGTCATTTTCTGTTAGTCGTTTTTATTTTAATACATTTCAATTCTCTGATATTGTTCTAACAAGGTTGAACAGAATATACAACAGCGCACATATTTAGTTTTTCCTCCAACAATGTCAACAATTGTTGTAATTTTAAGAGTTTTTTTTTTTAAGTTATTACAGGAAGTTTATTTATTTATGTTTATTTCTAATCTGCCTATCTATCTATCTATCTATCTATCTATCTATCTATCTATCTATCTGTCTATCTATCTATCTATCAAAAATATTGTTTATTGTTTTAATTTAATTTAAATGGTGTATTTACCTTGAATATTTATTGTTAAGAAATCACACAAATCGGTCTGAAAGTTTGCTAACAGAGTTGAAACAGAAAATAATTTTAGTAATTGTATCTGTTTGTTTATTTATTTAAATGCATTTATTGTTATGATTTAATTTAATTTAATTTGTGTATTTATGTTGAATATCTTGCATATACAATCACACCAATCACTGCAAAAAAAAACACACATTTTGCTGCATGGTTAAAAAGAAGATTTTATTTTGGCCTCCTGAGGATGAGGACCAGCTTTTTTTTTAAATGCTAAGTACTTAAGGAATACAGGAATTTTATTTTATTTTTTGTCACTGTAATTAGACAGATAATTTAGACAGATGTGATTAATCTGTGATTAAATGATTTTTTGTGCTTTCTGTTTTTTCTCAGTAGGGAACTGACCTCCAAACAACCTTGGAAAGACCATTTGGAAACATCCAGTTCATTCAGAGTTACTCAATCGGCCTTCCCCTGAAAGGGAGCAGTTTTTTTTTTTTTTTTTTCAAAATTCACAACTGTTTTGTAAGTCCTTGAACATGTTCTTAAATCACTGTCTTTTAAAGTAGCACAATGAAAAAATGCCTTTGCCCTGGCTCTCAAACATCCACAGCTGAAACAACTGGTAGGTTTCCAAAAACATCAGAAAATGAAAAATGTATATCCACCCTTGTTATTTAAAACAACACCCTAATAACAAAAAAAAAGACTGGATATCCAAACTTTTCTGGGAAAGAATAGTTTAGTCGTGTAAATGATCCATCCTGAAATCTGAATCGGAAACCATGTGATTTCCAAATTTTCTAGGTCCTATAATACAGTTATTCTCTAATTTTATACAACAACACAGTATAATCTTCTAGCCTTTCAAACAAAGACTTGACGACTTGATTACAAAAGCCTCTTGAGTTCTGAAATGTTAGTTGTGTCTCAGACCACAAGCACTTCCTCTTTTATGAGGTACCGCAACTGCATTTGGAGGAAATGAAGCAAGCAGGAAAGGGAAGTGAAACTGACCAATTGTGACATTAATGAAAACATGTGCTTTTTTTTTCTTTTGCTGTCATAAGGTCCCGCACTCTGTCTATATTTGTATACCGTTGCAGTTCAGACCTTCCTTGGGGAATTAATACACATTATAGAAGATGTAGATAATTTATAAATCTAAAGACATCTAGCCACTCATCTGAAAGGCCTCATGGGATATAGAGGATGGGGATTCCCCATAAATAATATCCCAACACCACAACTGTGATGCAAATTAAACATGGATGATTATAGTGCAACCAGAATTTAAATCTACAATATTAATTACTTTTTCAATTGAATTACTTTTATTTTAATATGAATAAATTCCTGAAACATGCAGTTTCAGCTGACTGGCAGCTTCCTGCTCACTGTTTGTCATGAGGCAATAGACTGTATCTGTAGGCTGTTATGCCATTTCAGCTATAGAAGATGAATTATAATAGACTACAGTAGATGACAGAACAGTCTGCTACAAGCTACTGTGACATGAGCTCTTTAGTAGTGGAGAATTAACAGCGTTTGTTTGTCACATATGGGGTGTATTTGTAAGAGTCTACTGACCTCTGGCGGTTATTTAGTTGTATACACCTGTAAAGGGGAATTATTTAAAGCCTTGTTCAAAGGTTTCAAAGGTTCAGTCATGTATTCTTTATTACTATTATTCTTGAGTGGAGCAGAAAAGATGATATATATAATAATAACAGTCTCAGTCATCTTTCAATGGGAAAAATATGCATGCATGGTGTCCACAAATTTCAAGAAGCACAAGATTGATAATAATAAGAATTGCTTCTTGAGTAATGATGCTAATAATTCAGCTTTGCATCACGGGAATAAATAAAACATATTAAAAGAGAAACCAGTTATTTTAATATATCACAATATTACTGTTTTCACAGTATTTTTAATCAAATAAACTTCTTTGAAAAACTTTGTGAATGTCTGTTTATATATATATATATATATATATCTAATGCACACATCAATCATTTGCTTTGATGATGATCTGATGACTGAAATATCGTCCAAAACCCTTCCACCTTCCACTTTATTAAAAAGGTATTGTAAATTATTTAGACATTTATCACTTCATCAAAACGGCATACAAATGTATTATTTTGGGCAACAGAACTTGTAATGAATAACAATAAATAAATAACATGTGACAACTTGCCCCAACCTTTGTCCTAAGAACATACATCAATCTTATGGTTCCATCGTTTTAATATAGCTGATGATATAGCTTTTTTTTTTATTATAGCTTTTTTAACATTTTGCTTTAATATGTGTGATTTTAGTGGTTTTTAGAGTTTTGTGTCCCCGTATTTAACCAACTTCTATATCAAAAATGTTAATCCTATTTTTTTTTTTTTAAGTACCCGTTTGAATCCAAACGTAAACACTACTAGTCACAGATATATCATTGCAAACATGAAGCTATCAGTCAAGTGATTTTGAGAATGTTTCATCCTAACAACTTGCAAGAGTTTCTTTCCCTGTCCCATTGTCTTACAGTAGCCAGGTTGAGCTCCCCACCCCCAGCTCTTTCCGCTCACAGATTCCATTCTACACAAGAGCCTGGAGAGCATATGTTTGACCCACAGTCCCAGTGAATGTGGCCATCTGCTCGGGATTCCATATGATCCGGGCCCTGTGTGAGAATGCGCCTGGCTTTGTAAAAACTCACTAGGCGATGTGGGAGAATCTTCCCCGCACACAATAGAGAACAGTAAGACCGTTTTAACCCTTTCCCTGGTTCGCCTCTCTCAAAGGACGCCTCCCCGAAACATTGTCCTCCCCGACAAGTGAATAGTGAACAGAATCAGTTTCTTGTTACTTAACTATCAAAAGCTTTCGTGGGATTCAGTTTCAACTTTTCATAACACCAACAGGACCCTCATATACCGAAGTTAAAAGGACAAAGTGGGAAAAATTAAGAGAAAGTAAATATGTAAGTTTAGGGTAGAGCCACAGGTCATTCAAAAAAATAAAATAAAATTTATATATTTTTCTATATATTTGTCACCACCAACCTGTTAACACATTGAAGGATAGGCAAATGTGGGGTTAACCAGATAAAACAAAAGGACTTGTCATTTCCATACTAGATATGATCTGCTCACACCTCCCCCAACCACAAACCACAATAAATGAAGGACGAACAAACTCACAGCACTGATAAGATACTATAATCAAAGCACAATTTAGCAAATGAAGTCATAATGTCTATGGATGAACTATTTCAAAAAAATCCTAACATGCTAAATGTTATTTATTGTACAACAAAACAACTCCAGGTCATTAAAGATTTTTTTTTTTTTTTACAGAAATAAGAGCAAATTTGGGTCTTGTTCTTTCAAGTTATTTTTTATTTTATTTTTTTTGCAAGCATTCAGTTTTGGAAATCAGTTTCTGAAAAACTGAAAGGAGTAGTTCAATAGTTCAAATCTGTACAACTTTATTCTGTGAAACACAAAAGATGAGACTACAAGATCTTTGTCAATACAATTTTAACTTATCATATGGACAAAAACCGTTCAAAACGCTGTCGTGTTCCACACTATAAAAATCATAGAGATTTGGAACGATGTGAAAATTGTGAGGTTTACCGACCCTTACTTTTTGGGTGAACTATCCATTGAAATCATTAAAGAGAAACACCAAGAGTCAATGTTCAACAACAGGGTTTATTTTCAGTACAAAAGAAGGGCAGCAGGGAGAAGTAATCAATATATTAAACTTAATACAAACATTATCAAAAAACACGTTTTCTATAAATACAATAAAATAAATAAAAAAAGGAAATTAAGTTACTTGAAACTCTCCATCATGTAACACAAAGCCAACAAGGGCATTTCAGACAATCAGATGCAAAAAGGGACCCATCAGAACCAGCTATAAAAACAACTAAACCAAACACAAGGCCACTAAAGGCTTATACAGTAATAAATTGATTTGCCTAAACTTACAATAATAACAGCTGCACAACCAAAAACTATGACACAGGCAACTCATTCCATGTAAAGTACTAACTGTGCACTTCCAGAGGCCTGCGTACGGACCCTCGGAAACTTAAGGCAAGTAGGTCTGGGAGCGAACCAAACGCTGATCTGAAAAAAAAAAATAAATGAAAAAAAAATAATAAAAAAGCTGGAAGAACTCAATTATTGCAGACTAACAACCAAATAAATTCAATTTTAACATCAGAAACAGTCAGTTTACGATGGTAGTACACAAACTGTGGAGAAGAAACAAAACAAAAAAACGTTTGGTCTCTGGTTTAGGAAGAGTACAATGAATCTCAAATATTGAAAAAGACCTTAAGACCTGGTCATAACCTCTCTTTGGCTATTTCGGTACAATAACTTTGTAAATAACTGATTGCTAAATGCATCCTAAAAGTTAACAGCTTCATGTTAGCAAACAACTTGTTGATGCCAGAACTTTGCAGGTTTTCAAGTTAATTATTTTCCCCACTTGTCTTTTCAGTTATCAAAAAAATAATACATGGTGAATCGCTCCACTTAAAAGCACATGAAACCCCACTTAAAGAACCATTTCAACATCCAGTACCTTCAGACAGTATGTTTCACTCCGAGCTTAACTAAAATATCAAGTATCGGCCACATAATACAGTAGGTATACCACAGTATACAGTTCAGTCCCGGTGAGGAGCGACAGTCTACAGGAAGAAGCTTGTGCCGGAGTTGCTGCCTTCGTTGTAGACGCTGTCATCGGGTACTGAAAGCTGGCTGAAGATGGGAAGCCTGCGCCCGCTGGCTTCGGGTCCGAAGGAGGACTCAGAGCCGCTCATACTGCTGGATGAAGAGCAGCTGCCACCCTCGTGGTCTGAGAGAGAGGTGTGGGATAGACTTCGGAGGCCTAGGGAAGGCCCGCCAGTGGGACTCTGTCGCAAGCAGACCTCAGGCTGGGAAGGAGCGAGCTGGGTGGGCGACAAAGTGGGCGTCAGTCCTGAGTGCGAGTAGCCAGAGTCAGGAGACGGCAGAAATTGAGGGTGCAACTCTCGGGCCTGGTCCAGAAGGGTGCTGGGGTCTATATCAGGAAATGCCAGGGAGAGAAGGTCGGACATGACGGTCGACGTTGGAGTCGAAACAGAAGGTGCGCACAGGAACGAGGAAGGTGCTAGGGGGGCTTCTAGATGTTGGGGAGTTGTGGGAAACCCGGCGAAGCTGAAACTCTGCTTGAGGAGGGGAGGCCGTTGGATAGTCGAGTTGCAGGTCTGGGGTAGGGATTGCATGTGATCGTCTTCGGCATAGTGCACGAAATGGCAGCGGATGCCGTAGGGGCAGAAGCCAATGGAGTGGAAAGTGCGGCAGGGTTCAGTCTTGTATTTCGGGTGACGGTTGAGGTCTCGTAGCTCTTCGGGGCCGTGCGCAAATTGACACTTGCCGCCGTACTTGCACACGCCTCTTTCGGCGAACGTGCGGCACAGCTCGGTCTTGTAGCGCAATGAGGCCGCAGAGAACGGAGACGTTGAGCCAGAGAGGGAAACGGCACCTGACGTGACTGAAGACTGCTTTAAATGGCCGGGTTCAGCAGAAGACCAACCCAGACTTCCAGTGTTGCCCTCCACCATGCTAACAGAGCGCTCAGACCAAAAGGACATCTTGCTCCACTTTGACCGAGACGATACTTTCTGGGGGCCCCAGTGGCTTGAGTTCATGGTTCCACTCTCAATGCTGTCAATAGAAAGTCCTGAACTGGTGGAGGAAAGTGTGCAGGGACTGTCAGGCTTCCTATATCCAACAGCAGCTGTGTGTGAGGGTTGCATTGGCTCTCGAAGGTCAAGATTTAAAATGTGCTGTAAGGAAAAGAACAAAGGGTTAGACATCTCTAAGTAGATGACAAAGTCTGGCAGTTTTATTTAAAGCAGCAAGTATGCCATTCCTGCAAATTCAGTAAGTGGAAGCAAGGGAGTCCGAATCATTTTTGCAAATCTGTTCTTTCAAAAGAACCGGTTCAAAAACTATTCGCGTGGTTCCTAACACTCCCAAAAAAAACCGATACATACACATTTTGTCTTCGGTTTAATACGTTTATATATAGATATATCATGCGCACCAGTTCAGTTTTTGCAACCCCGTTTCAGTTGTTTTCAACAGGTTTCAGTGAACCGACTCATTTGAACGATTCGTGTACGAGTCGAACACATCCATTCGCAAATATAATTGAATGCAGCAAGAAAAAGACCGCGATTTCAAATCTGAAACATCAGTTCCCGTTTTCTTCCCATGCACATTAACGCGAAGCAAAAAGAATTAGAAAAAAACTTTGCAGCGGTAAGTTTTTTTTTACAACTCCGGGCACTCAACTTGTTTACGTTTAAAAATCAAACGAAGTTCAAATATTTGCGCTCTAAATCTCAACAATGCCACAAGCAATGGTGCTTTCATGCAGTCCTGTTCAAGCTTCATACATGCAAAACTAGCACAGCATAACGATAATGGCTGATTGCAATAAAAAGGCGCTCACTCGTGAGTCGTGCCCCACGTTCCCTCCCTGGTTGGGACGTTTCTAGCAAGCTGAATTTCATTTAATTGATTCGACCTTACAAGAAATCGTTTGCATTAGGCATTATACGTTTCCTGCAGAATGCATTCAAATGCATTGAAAAAAAAAACGCCCCTAAAAACATGATTTATGCTACGTGACCCGTCTCAAAACAACCACACTGTAGTTTTAAACTCATATAACGCTAAATATACCTTGCACAGGACATCATCCAGATCAATAAACTGATTGAGTGCGTAGGATGGCATAGTCCTGCGTGACGAAGACTTTATTTGGCGATTCTTCCGTGATCCCACACAACTCCCTCGGAGTTTTTCTGAACTCCACGCTTTTCGGCTCAACACGTGTTTTTAAGACTGCTGTACGGCGACCACACCTCCACGTTCTCTTAGCTCCGCCCACTCCACACTGAACTGTACAAAGCGCGCGGAGGAGTTGTTTGTGTTTGTTTACACACCTATCATATATAGCCTATAGCACACAAATATTATAGGCCTATGTACATTTATCTTACATCAGAATTGTATTGGGGAGATTATATAATAATCATTATATATGGGAAACGAGTCAGAAGGCCTAAATACATATGCTTTGAGTCAGAACTCCAAAGAAATGCTTGTTTTCTGTAGTTTTATCATTCAGTTCCAATGTTATCTAATTTAGTAGCTGTTGGTAAAAAAAAAGTGAACCTGTTATTGGAACATGTCACAAAAACTTGCCTTGTGTAAACTCAGACTATAGACATATTTGGCACTTTAATATTTTTAAAAAGTGTGACAACTAGCCCTTATATGCTAACTAGCTATATGAAGGATGATTAAGATTTTTTGATGTTTTTGAAATAAGACTTTTATGCCTACCAAGGCTTAATTTATTTGATCAAAACTACAGAGACAGTAATAAGGTGAAATATTATTACAGTTTAAAATATCTGTTTTATTATAGGCTATTTTAAAATGCAATTTATTCCTGTGATGATAATTGCTGTGTTTGCAGTGTCATTACTCCAGTCCTCGGTGTCACATGATCCTTCAGAAATTATTTCATATGCTGATTTGCTGCTCAAGAAACTTGTTCTATTATTATCAATGTTGAAAACAGTTTTTTTCAGGTTTTAGAAAGAAGAAAGAAATTAATATTTTATTATTAATTCTATTAATAATAAAATTAATAGAATGAATTAATAGAATTGTATTCAACAAGGGAGCATTGAATTGATCAAAAGTGACAGTAAAGACATTTATAATGTCACAGAAGATTTCAGATTCAAATAAACGCTGTTATCTTCAACGTTCTATTCATCAAAGAATCCTGATAAAATTCTACTATCATCAAAACAGCAACAACTGTTCAACACTGATAATAATAAGATCCATTATTATCATTATTACTGAGCATTGACATATTAGAATGATTTCTGATGGATCATGTGACACTGAAGACTAGAGTAATGATGCTGAAAATTCAGATTTGCCATCACAAATACATTTTTTTGTATATATATATATTAAAACAGAAAGCAGTTATTTTAAAATGTAATAATATTTCACAATACTACAGTTTTTACTGTATTTCAAATAATACAGTATTGGTGAACATAAGAGACTTAAATCATAATTATTCCAAACTTTTTGCTGGTACTATAATATATACTATTCACTTTATTTCACTATGCATTGAGTCTCACTCGATGCTTATTTTACTAGCTATACCCAATTAGTTTAAGAAAACATTGTTTGAGGCTACTGTGAATGTCACTGGGTTATAACATCTCAGGGTTCGATCACGCCACCCTGTTGCTGTCAGACCTGGAGACGACGACCCTCTGAGGTGCTTTGATACAACCTAGCGAGGTGTTGAAAGTGTCATCCACTGGTGAAGAGGTTGACATAAAAGTAATCTGATATGCCTTTTCCTGGTGACCACAGACATACTGATCAGCTGACCCAACTGTGAGAGGAGACGGGACTGGCTCTGTGTGGTGTATGAAGACCTGCGGGTGCCGGCACTTTTAACAACTAAGGTAGATTCTCTGTAGTTTGTGGTTAGCAATTATACCTTGAATCCAAAGAGTGACTTTGTTGGACCTACAATTTATAGTAGTTTTTTGGGACATGCATAAGGGTCTGTATTTTGGGGTCTTCATCAATAGATCTTTAGTCAGGGTAGTGCCATATTTAATTTCTGACAGGAATGAAAATGAGGCTGTGAGGGATTGAAGTACAGTGCGTTCTTCTTCAGCTGATGAGAGTCTTTCTGAAAAAGTTCAGTAGACAAAAACTCCATAAAACAGTTTTGAACGTTGTGATTTGATGACAATTACATGATCTAGGACCTTTATGCATGCATGCCATTGTAAAGACTGTAAGTCTATCCCTCATAGCCTTGTTTTCATCCTAAATTTCAATATGACATCTAACCTGACTAACGTCTATGGTTACCAAGGCTCATGATGATTATCAGTCTAACACTTATAAAAAATATAAAGAACCTTTTGTGGAATGAACAGTTTCCACATTCTTAAAAATAAAGGCTCTTTATTGGTATTAATGGAAGAGAGCCTTTAAGATCCATAAAATCTTTCCATTGGACAAGAAGTTCTTTAGTGGAAAAAGGTTCTTTAGATTAATCAAATGTTCTTCACACTAAGAAAATAATGGTTCTTTAAAGAACTGGAAGGTTCTTTGAGGAACCAAACAATGGTTCTTCAATGGCATTACTGTGAAAAACCCAGTTTTTGAACCTTTATTTCCAAGAGAGCATGGATGTTAAAGGTTCTTCATGAAACCATCTATGTCAGAAAATAACCTTTATTTATAGTAGCGTAACCTGACTAAGGTCTATGGTTACCACGGCTCATGATGTTTATCAATTACACTCTTAAAAATAAAAGTTCCAAACACAGCTGTGCCATAGAAAAACCATTTTTGGTTCCCCAAATAACCTTTCAGTGATCAGAACAACAAAATTCTTCTAAAGAACTTCTAAAGAATTATTTTGTGGAATGGAAAGGTTCTATGTGTATTAAAAAAAACTTTATTTTCAAGAGTTATTAAAAAAAATGTGCACAGAAATCCATTAAACCATTCCACTTGCAAAACTAACTTTAATTTCATAGTGTCTCCTCTCTAGATTTTGAGGTAGCTTGTTAGTGACTGTAACTTTACTCTCTCATCACGTCGAGACGCACTAATAAGATTCCCCCCCCTTTGTTAATGAAAAGCAGAAAAGACACAAATGCGAGGGAGGAGGTTCCAATAAACCAATATGTCATCTTATGAAGGGCTTGTTGAGACACAAGGGCTCTTGTGAACCTGCTGACTTAAGTCTAATTTCCATCCATGCGGCTGTAACTTAACCTCACAACCAAACAAAACGGCTACTTTGTCTAATGCCTATTGTTAAAGTTCCTGCAAGACTACAGCTTATAATTAGAAACTTACTCTTATGAGGAGGTCAAGGAACCGGAGACCTCATTACCACTCTAATAAGGAAAAACAACAAGTGCTTTAGATGGAGAGTGATGTAATGGTTCGGTGGGAGTTGCGGAGGAATAAATAGTAGAGAATGGGAAAAGTCCAACTTCAGAAGTCCTCGCTACTCATTAGAGGCACAAATGATTTGAAAACTAAATACCTGGTGGTCTAGAACACTAAAGCTGTTCTCTTCGGGTCATTAGTGTGTGATAAACAGACATCTGGTCAGTTTGTTTTGGGTACTTGGAAGAAGCATTAAGGGGCTTCAATGTTTGCTGCGATGTTGTTGTCAGGCAGGGTGCGTGGTTAGGAAAGAGGGGGCTTTTGGGTGGTTTAGTGGGTGGATGTGTGGGTGGGGGGTGTTTCCCTCCTGATCCACTGATTGAGCAAAAGACTTTAGAACATAATGAGTAAAAAGTTCTTGGGCTAAAAAGCCTCCCCCGACCCCCAGGGGAATGGAGGAGTGGTAAAAGAAGGAGGTGGGGGGCAGGGAAGGGGTGATTGTTTAGGGAAAGGGGAGAAATGGCTGAAGACCCTCACCGGTCTAATCCTTAATCACAACAGTGTCAGGGGGAAAAGAGGAACATCACCCGAAAAGAAACCCCCACCTTTTGCTGCACTCATCCCAGATGACCAGAAAGGAAATTATTCAACAAACCACACAGCCGTGAATGTGTACGAACTACTAAATACACTTCCATTCTGTGCGACTTGAAAAAAAAATAATAATAATAATATTTTATTCAGGATGCAATAAATTGATCAAAGGAGACATTCATAACAGTACAAATGAATGCTGTTCATTTGAAATGTCTATTTATCAAAGAATTCTGAAATACTGTAGAAAACGTATCATGGTTTCCACAAAAAAAATATTAAGCACCACAACCTTTTTCAACATTGATAATGATAAAAAGCAGGAAATCAGCATATTAGAATGATTTCTGAAGGATTTGACACTAATGATGCTGAAAATTCAGCTTTGCCATCACACAAATTTATTTTATTAAAATTGTTTTTAAAATGTTACAATAAAAAAAACATTACTTGAAATGTAATCATATTTAACTATGTTACTGTATTCTACTGTATTTTTGATCAACCCAACTTTTGAATAGGGTTGTATGGCCAATGTGGCACTATTTTTTTAATCCTATATCTATTAATTTATTCAAAAATTCATTAAAATACATTAAAAATGCAATTCATACAAACAATTACTTGAATACAGCCCTTCTATAATGAGCGTGTGTTTAGTTCCTGAATTAAAATAAATAAATAATTTTGATTATTTTAGGGGTTAAAGTCAAAAATGTGATGCAAATGTTCTGATATTCTAATGAGGGTTTAAAAAAAAAAACTAACTAAAAGAATTCATTACTGCATGGTTATAATTTCCCCTATCATTTCTGGAAACAACAGTACAAGTTTTGTAATTTTTCATATTATATCATTTAATGTATTTTAATATTTAATCATTTTTTTTTACATATTATTCATATTTGAAAAACTTTTGTCCAACAAAACAAAGGCGTGTGGTATGGCTGACATGCAGAAAACAGGAAATTATATCATAGAGAGGACCCCTGCAAACCTGCAAGACTGTAAAGTTCATATTCTAAAATGCCCTTTGGTGTGACTCTGCAAAAACCTACATATAAATTAATATTTGTTAAGGTAAAATCTCTTCAAAATTGTATGTATTCACAGTGTAACGAAAATGCTACTTTTTACTTCATGGTTACACAACATGACATTTTTTGAGTCATTCAAATGAAACCTTTCTTGAAAAAGTATTTCAAAACATATGAAACCAACATGAATACAAAGTACTATTTATACTTATGTGTTTAAAACCAGATTTAAAAAAAAATTTTTTTTCCTTCATGAATATTCTTATTTGTCATTGACTTCTTGATGAACAAATGAACAATGAACAGAAACCAATACAAATGAAAAAAAGTCTAGAAACTCAACAAGTGTGCTTTCATATGACCTTAATCCATTACTATGCACCACATGCCATTGCAAATGACCTGTAAACGTCCCAAGAATGATGTCAATCAACTTGTAATGGGCTCTGCAGCTGCAGAGGCCCACCTTGCAAATGGGAAGCCATTACATGACATAAAACCTCGTCTCATGGAATCCAGCGGTCTCGAAACAAACCAAAGCCACAACAAGATAGCTTTGCCCTGACAGGGATCTCCATCCTTTAGCAGAGCATGAAAAGAATATTTCACACCCGCCTCTCAGGACTGTTCTCATGCAAATGCGGTAAGAACGCATGGGAAACGCAAACGGGTGTGAGTGACAAAAGAGTGTTCAATGGTCTCATACACTTATGTGCAGCTAAAAATGAAAGGCCTGAACATATGATTCATGTCTTTTATGACTTCTAATGATTTGTATTGTTATACATTTAATCTCCGCTGCACACATTCTGATGCCCTAAAATTGCATTCCCATACAAAATAATTAGTTTTCGATGAATTTTAAGGGAGCATGCATTAGTAGAAGATAAAAAAAAGTCTGTCATTTCAGTCTAAAATGTCCCATTATCCTCCACACAAGCTGCACATTAGCATGTTGCCTGCAGAGGGCTTGAGTTTGTTTGTCCTGTGCACTATTAATCGGTTTAATTTCATTTGCAGGTGCTGAAGCACACACCCCTCTGCACTGCCCCTCAGTGTGAGCTCACCGTGGGGGTTTTGGAGTGAAAGCAGACAGACGACCATCTGAGATGTCCCTGTCTGAGGATGAAACTACACACTACTATGCACCTCTCAGATAAAAATGTGCAAAAATGTGCTTTGTAGTAGGAGAACAACACTGAAGTGCCCTTTAAAGGGACAACTTTGCACCTTATTTAACCCTAAAATGTATGAATTGCCTTAAGAGTACATATATTACTACTCCAAGGCACTAATATGTGCCTTTTAGGGGTAAATAAGGTATAAAGGTGTCTCTTTAAGGGTACTGCCACAGTAACAAGCAGTTATACACCTAAAAGTGCAATTTTTCAGTTTTTTTTTTTATAAATGTAACTTGACTAAGTATGGACTTTCTTGAAAAAAGACATTATGCTTTTAGTAATAGTTCAGTTAAAAATGAAAATTCTGTCATTAACCAAAGTTTTATTCGAGCCATGACCAGTGGTATTTTATTATCATTGATTTCATATTTTAGTTTTTGTTCATATTTTGAATGACATCTTATTTTTATGTTTTCTGTTCATTTGAATTTTAGCTAAAGTTTTGGTAATTTGTCATTTTTATTAGTTTTTTAAAAATATTTCTATATAGCTTTATTTTATTAAAATTTTAGATTCAGTCATTTTAGTACTTCTTCAACTATTTAATATATATATTTATTTGGTAATATTTAGTCAACTATTTAATAAGTTGTAGTCTTTAGTTTTAGTTATTTTAGTACTTCAACTTAAATTAAATGAAAATGAAGAATGTTGCCTTGCCAACTAGCTGAAATTAAATAAGTTTAAAGTTATTTTATTTGACTTCATTTAATGTTTATTTCAAGTAATGAAAATGTTTTCTATGGTTTTAGTTTTTGAATTATTTTCAGGATTTCCAGTCTGTCTTAAATGCCAGTCTTTTCCTCACATAAAACTATCATATGATTTCAAAAGACTTGGAATATAGGGCTAATACTATGGGCTACTTTAATGGTGACTTAAGACCTTCTGCTTTCTTTGATTGGAATAGAGCAACTTGGACATATATATTTGTTATTTTATTATTTTGTTGGGTGTTTTTGTAATTGTATTCGTTTATTAGTTTTTTAATGTATAGTGTTTATTCATTTTATTTCGGTTTTAGTTTTAGTTATTTAAGTACATTGTTAAAATAAATGAAAATGAGAAATGTTGCCTTGGCAACTAGATAAAATAAGTACATTTTTGTATGTTTTATACTATTTAAGTTAAAGTTTATTTTGTTTACCATATTTTTTTGACGTTATAGTTTAACTCTGCTGTTGATGGGTTTGTTATTTTAGCATTTTATTCTCATAGCATTTTTAGTATTTTACATAATCTTTTTTTAAAGCTAATATGTCCCACAGTTTAAAGGGGTCATATGACGTTGCTAAAAAAGAACATTATTTTGTGTATTTGGTGTAATGAAATGTGTTTATGTGGTTTAAGGTTCAAAAAACACATTATTTTCCACATACTGTACATTATTGTTTCTCCTCTATGCCCCGCCTTTCTGAAACGCGTCGATTTTTACAAAGCTCATCGGTCTGAAAAGCAAGGTGTGCTCTGATTGGCCAGCTATCCAGTGCGTTGTGATTGGCCGAATACCTCAAGCGTGTGACGGAAATGTTACGCCCCTTACCATATTGTGATGCCGTGTCCCGGCCGGAGCGACGAGACAAAAACAATAAAACCTATTATAAACAAGGCATTTGTTGCATCCAGTGGGGACATAATTACGGATTATAATAACTTATACTGTGTTTTTACGAGATGCGTTGCATCGCGCCGCGTAAACATAAAACCATGTCTGCATTTGTGATCGGAGAAACAATCTCTACACTGCTCAAAACTCACGTTTGAATCATCAGTGGCAAATCCTTTAAATATGAAAACTTACAGGCTGTGAGTCAGCATTATTTGTCAGAACACCGGCATTGTAGGCTACTCTCACAGGAAACAGTCCTCATCCTCCGTAAAATGCGCTGGACACATCTGAATATTTGGTTTGAACTTATCTGGAACAGTGTTGTAAATACAACTTAACCACTGATTTCTAGTTGTGTCCCTCTTTTGGAAGGCCAAAC
>NW_015557158.1:490172-498512 GCF_001515605.1 Sinocyclocheilus anshuiensis
TGTAACACTCCAAAGAGAAAGAAAAACTTGAAATCGCATCATATGAACCCTTTAATATGCAGAGACAACTATTAATAAGTTATTTGTAATTTATTTTCCTGAAATGAGTAAATAATATCTATACGTTGTTAATTTCAAAACATCTGTTTGAGTATCCAGACGAGCCAGACATAGTAACACTGAATCAACCAACCAATAGAGAAGAAAAGGAGAGTTCAGGAAACCTGTTTGAAAACCATAATTTAATTAGCAGTTCCGTTTGGTGCCACTAGAGGCACAAAAAAGGACACACTCCTGCTTTAACGTTCTGTCATGTTTATCCTTTTAGTGTGGGACCTTTCCATCATCCTGACACTAAACCAGGAACAAGTGATGCAGACAAATCAAAACAATCTGCACTTAAGACAATCTACCAAGTAAACTATACACACTGCTCTCAGCCCTGTTAATATGTATATGTATAAGTATGTGTGTACTTTTTTATCAGAAACCTTATACATATGTGGAAGCATAAAATATAACCACACTTTCCATATGATTAAATATTTGTATTGTGTATGTATTAAGTGAATATGTGCATGTTTGTAAAAGAGTGTGTGGTCGTCACAGTGAGTACATCTGTGCAGCAGATAGGGGCTATAGTTTACTGAAAAACAGTCCTGGAGGGAAAGGGTGTCCAGTTACACTAAAGAAAACAAGTGAACCTAAGAGAAAGGCACACCTTTACCAAACATACACATGCAGTGATCGCAGTATAGGGATAATATATAATAGCAGACACTCTAACTTTCAGACCTTTAGGGATGAGTTGCAGCTTTTTAACTATATTTGTCTGTTCAGAGTTGCATACACAACATTGCCACTGAATAAGCATTGTTGTCAAAGCAAAACTGTTATTAGGGAATAGAAAACTGTAATGTTTATTGAAGGACAATATGTATGTCACTGTATGTTATTCGGGGTAAGAATGTAAGCTAATTGCCTTGTAAATAAATGTAAGAAACGATCTATGAAAATGAGAAGTAAAATGCATTGCCATATTGGAATATAGCCACTTTTACATACAATTCACTGCAGTTTCCAACTGAAATGAACACTATAAGCAGTAAAACACAATTTGTATTCCTTTTCACACAAATTATGAAGACAGGGGCAGATTATCAATTAATAAAAACGTATTTGTGCAGTGTCCACTTTGAATGTGTCACAAAACATGCAAGACTATGATTTTGCAGAAATGTCACAACAGGCATGTTTTTCCAATGATCCTGGACACAATCTGGCTTTTTTTTTTTTTTTTTAATGAAACTGAAATTAAAATTGTATTGTTATTCTTAAAAACTGATCATTCATAAAATAAAATACAAATATCTGGCCTTCACTTTGTTGCTCTAAAGCCAATATAAAGGTATATTCTGCAATTTACTATAACAAAGTAATCAAATAAATATATAGATTTTATATGTTGGAAAGTATAATATTTAACGTGTATTACTATATGTAATACATGTTATGAAGATCACTATACCTACACATATGGTCACATAATATAAAAAAGAGCACATTTTCTTATATACAAGGGTGGCTCATCTTACCCCGCACTCCCTCTATAGTCAGAATCCTGCAAATAAAATACATTTGATTTTCAACTTCATACCTTCAAGCATCTGTGATGCCATGCGGGTCAGCCAGCTAGACAAAAGAACAACTTCCCCATTGCCAAGCAGTAAAAACAAGCTAGCTTTTCATCTTTATTTCTCAAGTTAGCTTCTTATTTTTCACAGGAAGGCTCTTCAGGCTGTGTATTGTGCCCAGCGCTCTGGCTCGCTCCCTGCCGAGGGCCCAATCTCGCTACGCAATGAGCAAATTTGTTTTCAAAGCCTCCCCCTGCTGGTCGCCTTTATGAGCGCCTCTTTAAAGGTACTCAAAAGCACGGAAAAGTGCACTTATATGCATTTATTTGGAATGGGGTACAGAAAATACACTGGCCCCATGTACAGAATCCCATTTACTCTGCATCGAGTTAATGAAGAGTTACAACATTTAAGACCTGTCTCGGTGGATTTCCCCAGAGTTACTTGGCCACAGCAAAACATCTGCTTCCTGTATGGGAATGGGACTAATTCTGTTCCCACACACACATATAAACACACCCTCAGGCTTACCCTGCACTCTTAGGGCCCTTGCTTTCTTTTCACTAGGCTGTCCAATCATAATAAACTTTGGAAAGTCCTCTAATGAGATTCGGGGCAGCTCTGGAGATCTGCCTCTCAGTGCATGCCTGAGCACCTACATTGTGTTTTTCTACACGAGGAACAAAGAGAACATTGCACTCTTCCAGAAGAGATCTCTCTTGCTTAGAAAGGACAGGTTTTAACTACTGAGCACCCCATGGATCACGCCTCAAGAGAGCGAGAGACACTCTTGTGTGTGCGTTAATCAATACTACTCACCAAAAAAGAGGTGAATTTGTTCACTGTGTGGTGTGCATTAATAATACTTCTCCTGATAAAGACCATCCAAAAGGTGTTTTCTTTCTTTTAAAGTTATAGAATGTACATCTATGGTCAGGTGCATGGAATAACTTGATATATATATAGCATTTGTCTAAAAGTTGTACAAAGTTTTGGTTTTTGATTTTGCTTCAGAATTGCCATTAGTACCAGTCATTTTTATTTTTTTAAGTAATAATAGTAATAAAAGGTAATTGCAACATTTGATCTCATAATTCTGTCTTTTGTTCTTGCAGTTCTGAGAAGCAAAGTCAGAGTTGTGAGATACAAAGTAGCAAATACCTTTTTTATTTTTAATTCTGTGGTGAAAAAATTGCAAGATGTAAAGTCAAAATTCAGAAAAAAGTCAGAATTGCGAGATGTAAACTCAGAATTATGAGATATAAACTCAGAATTGCAAAGTATAAACTCAGAATTGCAAGATATACTCAGAATTATGACATCTAATCTCATAATTGTGAGATATAAACTCATAAATGCGAGATATAGTCAGAATTATTAGATATAAACTGAGAATTGCAAGATATACTCAGAATTATGATATAAACTCAGAATTGTGATATTATAAGACAGAAACTGAGAATTATGAGACATAGTTTGTATCTTGCAATTCTGTGTTTATATCTCACAATTCTGATATTATTTTTCTCAAAATTGCAAGAAATAAAGTCCACATTGTGAGATAAAAAGTCGCAATTGGTTACAGTGTTTTCTAAATTCATTTTGATGGTTTCTTGTTCTAGTCGTCACAAACCATGTTTATATTCTCTGCAAGTGAATATTTATTCAATATAGTCTGGACTGTATTTAAGTAATAATAATAATAATAAGCAAAGCTTTGTTAGTATTGTGTCCCATTGTGATCTTTGTCACGGTCGTTTATATTCTCTGCAAGTGAATATTTATTCAATATAGTCTGGACTGTATTTAAGTAATAATAATAATAAGCAAAGCTTTGTTAGTATTGTGTCCCATTGTGATCTTTGTCACGGTCTACTCTGGTTTTGTTTCTATTTTTGTTGCAATAATACAGTGCTCTTTCACTTGCTCTGGAACAACATTAAAAAATGACCCGTCCCCACACCCACCGCTCCTGACCCCCTCACTATGTCGGCGTTTAAACGACCCCTGAATCCAAACCAGGCCTACATTATCCAGGCCTATCCCCCAGGCCTGTTGTTTATTCCTTCTTGAAGGCTCTTGACAAATAATCAGGATATCGGTCTGATTTGCAACTCCTGAGGGGAGACTGGGGGAGGACGTCAACACTCTGGACGAAAGTCTGCAGTTTCTTTGCCCCTCCTATAGACATATGAGCTTCAGGGTTGATACTTGTTGAGATAATAAGGCTCATATCCCACAGGCATATGGTTTGCTCCCAACCTTGAGTTTCCCATTACTTCTCATGAATGGCTTTGGTAAATCAAGTAAACAGTGAAATGCATTTCTGATACATTTATTGTATCATGTTAGTAATTTAAATCTCCAGTTGTATATTTTGTATACAGTTAATGATGACAAATGACTATATGATTTGGTTATGTTTAGTGAACAACCAATGTAGGCTGCATCCAAAAAATTTAAATGTCTGCCTTCGGAGGACACATTTCAAGGTAGAAAAGCATCAAGACATGTTTGAATCCAAAGTTAGCTTCACTTCCTGTCTCCTGAGATACCTTCATCTGATCGATTTTTGAAGGCAGCATCCTTCACTTCCTTTGATATCCCACAATCCTGTGCATTCCATTTCATGATCAGAAATCAGTATTATAGTCATTCAAAATTCATTTAGTTATCACCAAAGCTCATTCTATTTTGTTGTAGATCATCAAACCTTTACGTTGCCTCAGAAGCATGTCTGAAATCAGTTACGTGAGGTGCCTTCGTTCACAAATGCTGCCTCCAAAGTCATTGCCTGATAAGGCAGCAAGGCAACAAGTCAGCTGCCTAGGTTTTCGGATGCAGCCGTAGTCTGATTCCCGAATGAATGACTCTTGTGATTCAGTTCTGATTCCTGAACAAATTAATCTTATGAGTTGGTTCTTTTTTAGTAAATCGAAAATATACAGTGTGACCAATGTAGTCTGATTCCCAAACGAATGACTCTTATGAGTTGGTTCTGATTCCCAGATGAATGAATATTATGAGTCGGTTCGTTTTATTGAATTAGACAAACAGTGCAACCAATGAAGTCTGATTCTCAAGTAAATGACTCTTATGAGTCGGTTCCTTTTAGTGAGTTAAACACATTCTGCGGGACCAGTGTAGTCTAATTCCCGAGTGAATGACTCTAATAATTCGGTTCTTTTTAGTGAATCAATAACATAAAGCACTACCAAAGTAGTCTGATTTTGTAACAAATTACTCTTATGAGATGGTTCTGATTCACGAAATAATGACTTTAATGAGTCAGTTCTGATTCCTGGGCGAATGAGTATTAAGAAGTCGGTTATTTTTAGTGAATCAAAAATATAAAGCACTACCAATGTAGTCTGATTCCCAAACAAATGACTCTTTTTAAGTTATTTTTAGTGAATCAAACTCAGCTATGTAAACACACTTTTCTGATAATTGTTTTAAGTGTATTTATTATTGCAATATCTGTTCTTTACAAATTCTAAAAGAATTGGTAATGTTAGGTTATGGAATGTTATGGAACTAGAAGGGTTATAAAGAACCTGGACTGGTACCAGAATTACTTTACCATGAACTGACTGCTTGTTTGTTGGCAACAGTAGTGCATAAAGTTCAGTCCACTCTTGGAGAATCAACACATTTGCATGTTATTGTCACAAATTACAAGCACTTCCTTTTACACTTGCCTCTTTAAACTATCTGATTAAAGTGAAGAACACTCTCTTATGAAGAGTTCTTCACATGAATGGCTCTCATGTGTGAGTGTACAGCTTGTAAGTTTTCTTATAACAGATTAAATAAGAAGTCTCCTTTACAATGCTCCAGCTCTGAGCTCCAGCTGGGACTCATTACTAACACAGTGCTAATTCATCCCAGTGCCCAAAGTTTGACACTACTTGGCCATGCCCAGTAGCTACTGCGCTGGGATCAGAGGTCCTGACCTGTCCTTTGCCCTCTGAGAGACCCCCTTGCCTCGATGCTCTTCGTAACAGCAATCCTGTTGATTCAATTAGAACTGGAGGAACGTAGCGAGACCCTGGACAAAAGGTTCAGCGCAATGCGGACTGTTCAAGAAGAGCCAGCGAGGCAAAAGCACTGTCTATCAGACCGTCCATCACTGCACAAATGCACAAATGTCCAATCACCATAGAGAAGCCAAATGGGATGACGTGGCAGAAGAAGTGGGCGGCATATTGGGTAGAGGTGGACAAAGGGGACATTCTTTTATTTTATTTTATTTTTTTTTTTTTAAGAAGGGTTGCTATTCGACCCCAGCAGTGTGACATAGAGTGAATCAGCAATGAACGGATTACCACTGACACAGCATTTCATTAGGTAAACAGTGAAGGATAAGCTAGAGTATCTAGCTTTCCTATATTATGAGGGTTTGTGCACTTCTATTGAACATTTCTAATTTTGCATATGCAATAAAATGTAAGTTGTCTATTTAGTAAGCACTTCAAAGTAATGAATGAGGCTTTGCTTTTTTTTGCTGATGAGACTGTCTTGATATTAAAAATGCTATTTTATGCTGTTTTTGTATACAAGCCAACAACTTGCAACAGCGGAAAGATAAACGGGCAAAAATAATTCAAACTTATTTGTTTTATTATGAATGTACAGTATCTTTAAGGATTAGTTCAATCAAAAATTCTATCATCACTTGCTCACCCTCATGTTGTTCCAAACCTGTATGACTTATATATTTTTTCTTCTGTGGAACACAAAAGAAGATATTTAGAAGAATGTAGATAACCAAATAGTTTTCGTTCCCATTAACTTCCATGGTATATTTTGTCCATAGAAATGGGAGTCAATTGGACCCGAAACCATTTGGTTGCCAAATCTTTCTAAATCTCTTCTTTTGTGTTCCGCTGAACAAAGTCAGAAAGTCATATAGGTTTGAAATAACACATGAGGGTGAGTGAATGATGACAGACATTTCATTTGTTGACATTTATTTGTTGCTCCATCAGCTTAAAAAGTTTGCTGAAACATTGCTGAAAACGTTCTGTATTGATTACAAATTATACAAAGTTAAAATTATTCAAATTGGACAGGTGCTGAATGGTGCAGCTGTTTAAAGGTAATTTCTGGCAAATTAATCTTTACAAGTTCAGTGCTGATGTGTGAACAGCAATTCAGATAAAAGGGGAAAAGTTGTGTGAATATATTGATGTGGTATATATACTACTGGAAAAGGTTTTAAACATGATTCATGCTTCAAGTGGCAATTAACTACACTGAAAAAAAAAATCTTAAATGGTATTTTGTCATGTTTCCCAGTAAAATATGTAAATATTCTTAAAATGACATGCAAATTTGATGAAAAGTACATTTATGTAATACATTTAATTTTACACATTAAAGGAATAGTTTGCCCAAAAATTAACATTTGCTCAAAATGTGTGAGTTGTAGATGAGAAATTTAGCATTACATCACTTGCTCACCAATGGGTCACCTGCAGTGAATGGGTGCCGTCAGAATGAGAGTCCAAACAGCTGATAAAACAAACACAATAATCCACAAGTAGTCCACATGACTCCAGTCCATCAATTAACATCTTGTGAAGTGAAAAGCTGCGTTTTTTTTAATGTCAAGACTTTTTTTCCCAAGACTATACTTCAAACCATTGCTTCTGGCTAAAACACGAGTCCTCTATCCATAATATTGCTTTCTCCAGGTAAAAAGTTGCCTCGTCTGAATCAGGAGAGAAATATGCACAAGCAGCGTTTACAAGCAAAAACAGTCCAAAACACTTCTAAACAGATATGTGGGTGGATTTTGATGTGAGGATGGACTTTTACACTGGAGGAAGAATTATTATGGATTATGAATTTATATTTTGGCCAGAAGTGATGTTTTAATGTTAAAATGTTTCTCACTAACACACAGCTTTTCACTTCACACGAAATTAATTGATGGACTGGAGTCTTGTGGATTATTGTGATGTTTTTATCAGCTGTTTGGACTCTCATTCTGACGGCACCCATTCACTGCAGAGGATCCATTTGGCGAGCAAGTAGGGTAAAACTACATTTATCCAAACCTGTTCTGATGAAGAAACAAACTAATCTACATCTTGGATGGCCTGAAGGTGAGTACATTTTCTGCTAATTATATTTTTTTTGTGAACTATATCTTTAATATTGAACTGTTTTAAACATATTAGGTCTTTGTTACGTTCAGCAATGGACAATAATCAGGGTGGACATAATATTTAATGTGGTGTCATGAAAATAAGAAAATATAAATCCTATTAAATATTGAACCAATGCAGTAAACATTCCCTTCACAATAGTTGTCCATAACCTCAAATCTTGTACATAATCAATTCAGACGCACACAGACTTCAGGTAGCAGTGCCTTTCCTCTCAAATCCTCTTGATATCCCTCTACACTCTCTGTCCCCCTCTTCTAATCAAGCCGAGGAATTACCAGGGGAAGTGATTAGGTACAGGTCTTTAGTTTTTTCTTTCTTTTTAAAAGCGTAATCCTTTCAGCATAGTAAAAAGAAAGACTCCACAGATATCCCGGCATTGTGGCCCACTTTCTCTCTCTTTTACAAAGAGACTGCTGCCTGGTTCCCTTTTGAAATAAGAGTGGCAAATTAAAAGTTATTGTTTGCCACTTTTAAAAGCATTTTTCCCACCCCAACCCCAGGTCCACATCTGGGATTTGTCCTGCTGA
>NW_015557158.1:498561-515163 GCF_001515605.1 Sinocyclocheilus anshuiensis
TATTTTTTTTTTTTTTCATTTTAGTTCTTTAAAATATTTAAAATAATATTTAATTGTATTTTTTATTTGTGATTTTTTTTTCACAGCCATAAGTGCTAAATTTGTACAGATTGTGTACAATATGAATTTGTATTTTAGTTTTTAGTTTTTATTTTACTTTATTTTTTTATTTTGTTTTGTTCTGTTTTCTAATTTATTTTATTTTATTCTTTGTGAATTCCAGAACTGCTTAAAAACATCCTATGTATGATTATGAATAAGTATTCCAATGTGGAAAAGTATTTTATTTTAGTTCTATAAAATATTTAAAATGTTATTTAAAAAAAAAATGTATTCACATTTTATTACATTTTTGATCACTAAATAATTCCAAATGTGTTATTTCATAGTTTTGATCATTTACTATTATTTTAAATATCATCATCAACAACAACAACAACAAAAGTAATAATAAAGAAAGAGTACATCCATCCAAACATTTAACTGGTTGTGTATGCCTGTATAAATCTTTACAAAACATAATATACCACCTCATTAAATAACCTTAAAGACAACAGTGTTTTCTGATTGACACCACGGCTGATCTTACACTGATCCTCGATTCCAGCACAGTACACTAAATAGAGTTTAATGAACAGGCTTGTGAAGGCATCACACTTAAATCAGTGGAGTGCTGTTCTGGGATTTTGTGTTCCTCCTGCTGCATTGATGGAGCAGCTGCGGCTCGAGTTCCCATAGTTCCATTAATCCCCCCGCAGTACTTGAGGAGCACATACGAGGGAGGGACACAAACACACGGGATGCAGAGAGGAGTGGCTGGGCTGTATTGTCCCGGTGCAGTTTATCATTTGTAAGTTCCTCTGCGAGATATTAATGCAAGTTAACCAAAGAAATGCATAGCAGCTTTTTCAGCAGGCATTTCAAAGCAGCATGCATTTTGCAAGCATTTCACATGCATCTGGCAGATGGGTACATCACTAACAAGAGAATCTGCCTTCCATAAGACAATGACAATACAAACACCCTTAAAATATATGACCAAGCCCTTTATTTCAAATAAATAAATAAATACAATTTTATTATATTATTTTATATATTGTATTTATAAAATATTATTTGTAATTAATATTGTATGTATACAGTATATAGCTTTTTAATATTAAATTGTTTTATTACTTTTTAAATTAAAAATGATTTGCTCGAATGTTCTGTGGGACAGAAGGTGTTTGAAGATGGCCTTAGTTAGACTCCGCTGCAGACTCTCTTGTCTCGGCCTTCCACTAACCCTTTCATGACAGCGCAGGAGAAGTGAGACAGCTGGCCGTTTCTTTACCTCCACCGGCAGCAAAGGAAAGCCGCTGCACAAAAGAGGGCTCATGAATGGCCTCTCACTGGGGAAGCCTTGCTAAACTTCTTTATTTGGGCCTTCTATTTAAGCACGACACTTTTTGTTTGTTTCTCATAGCAGCAGAAGCAGGCTTTTGGGATGTATAATCGAGAGGAGAAGAGCACATGACCTTACACACTACATCTGACAGCAAAGAGAGAAAAATGCAAACGAGCTACAAAATAGCAGTCTGGCATTTACAAACAGAAAAAAAGAACATTAGCTGTGTTTTGTGTTGCTGACATATTGACTTGTGCGATAATTATGCACCATAATTAATGCAACAAAGCATTATTTTCTTTGATGATTCAGCATCATGTCAAGAATGGAAATGTGTGTCATCTAGATTCTTTGTTTTTTTTTTGCTGAATTCGTTAATATTTGATTTCCTACTTCCGTAGAGATGTTTTCTCTCAAATATATAGGCTATTTAAACTGTTCAAAAATCCTTCATCCTTTTAAACTGTGCTAGGATTATTAGAATTTTTATTTTTCTAATACGAAATTAGTTCTAGTAAGGTTTCTGTGATTGCTGCCACAATAATGATAATAATAATTCAGTACTTTAGAGCAGTGCCAAGAAACAAAATACATTGTCAGATAAATATATGCATTTTCATTGTTATATTGCAGTAATTGCATTTTAAGTATTTATTTGTATTTAGAACAAATATTTACTTATTTACTATATATATATGTTTATATATATATATATATATATATATATATACACTGTATGTATATATAAAGAGTTTAAAGGCGATAAATACTGATTTTAAGGTTAGCAATGATCCTTTGAAATTTTGCTAAGATTATTAGGAATGTTTTTCACATACAAAATTAGTTCTAGTGAAGTTTCTGTGATGGTAATTTTTAAAACCGGAGGGGAAAAAATACAGCAGCATATATTATTTGTATTTAAATACAAAGATAGAAACATGAATCTCCTGCATAAAACAAAAACTTCCAAACTTTTGGGTAGTGCTAAGAAACAAAATGCACATATTATGTCAGTTACATGTATGTATTTTCATTGTCATGATGCATTAATTGCATTGGTAACACAAATAAATGTATTACAAATATATGTTTTTTTTTTAATCCTTCATTTATTCGACTAATGATACATTCATCCAGAATTGTGCATTAAACAACAAACAACCACAGTATATAGAAAAACTGTGCCAGCTAGTAAAATAAAGCTTAAGTTAACGAAAGCACCAGCTGTAGAGAGTTTTCAGACTAACTTAAGTGCAAGAAGCTTGTAGAAGATCATACAAATGAAACTTTCATGATCAAATATTATGTTTTGAGCTTTTACTCTAGATGACATATGTCTGATTGACAAAGGTTGCCCTCTTCTGGTGAAATCAAGAATTTGTTTCTTTAAAACTTCACCATTTAAGACATATGCCTCAATTTATTCAACATACCCAATTCAGATAACTGGGTTGAGTTAACTACAGATATTAACGGTCCCAAATATAAAGAAATAATTTACTTTTAAAATAAAACCGTAAAAAAAAAACGTATCGAATTTTAACACCTACATTTTTCATTTTCTTATTCAGCCAAAGGAGTATAAAAAAAGTGGACAAAAACATGTTAAGTGAAGTTGTAAGTTTATGAAATATTCAAAAGTACCGAAATGTCATTATATGTATGAAAATATGTTTCCATGATTATCAGTGACAGTAATTTAGTCTGTAATAAGTGGTGTCGAGGTAGAATACGACATTCAGGACATTTCCAAACAGGTCAAGTCTCTGAATTTAAGTGGTATGGAGGAAAAAAATGAAATGCATGGGAACTGCCTCACTCAAATGTACCTTGAAACTGCAAACAGCATTATATAAAAAATAATGTTGTAAACATAAAAAATCTAGGTCCATGTAATTCACATTCACAAAGTTTTAATTGAAGAAACTGCTGTTCAGAGCTTGTTTAGTCCATCCTAGAGTTTCTGAATTACAACTTGGAATTTGCCTATAAAAAGGGAAAGAAAACAGCTGCAGTCTCAAACACGGAGTCAAATCACACTTTAACTATGTATATGTTTGCCATTAATGCCCCAAATATTTTGAACATAAATTAAAGAGTATTTTATTTATTGAAAAATTGATTATGTATCAGTTAGTTAAGTTGAGTTAAATGGCATAAACTTACATGATGGCATTAAAGAAACCTCTGCAGTGACAACGCTCTCCAAGCCCAGATTAGATAGAGCTCCTCGAATCAACCCACAGGAAAAGGCCAAGTACTGCAGAGATCAAACATATTCAGATAAACAATATTTCATTCATCATGGTATAAAAACAATATAGGTCAAATAAAATCTCAGAATATGATATAATACAAATGAACTTAAATATCACTCTTACTTTAGGTGCCTCTTCAAGGTATTGCTTTCCACTGGAAAACTGAGTTAGTAGTGCAAATTTATTATCCTGTAAGACATACGTGCCCTAGAGCAAAGCCAGAGAGAAGAACTGACAATAACACTGAATTCTGCAAATGCGTTGCCACATATTAAATACATAACTGAACTTTCAGACCTGATGGTTGGTCCTCAAGTTGTCGATTTGCTTTTTGAAGATAGTGCTCCAGAGGTCTTTACACAGGAACTTCATTATGTCCAAGTCATCTTTGAAAGTGGGGCAGTCTTTTGTAAACCTTCTCAAAAGCATATGCAAAATCGGGCCATCATTAGGTTTATAAACTCTGGATACTTAAAAAAAAAAAAAAAAACATTTTTAATTTAGTAAATCTGTGAATAAATATGAATACCTTTCAATCAGTCCTTGTCCAACTCGGAAGCCCATCAACTCTAGAGTAGAGACACACGTCACTCTCTCCTTAAGAATGCGCATCAGAGCATAACGTAAATGGAAAAGAAAAAAAAAGCTACATTAAAACATAATTAAAGCATGGAAAAAAGAAATATATATATATATGCAATCTGGACAATTGTAGATGGTACCTTGTCAATGTCCTCCCGAGTTGCCTGTTCCTTGTACACGTGAGCAACAATCTCCATGTGGAGGAATTCAAACAGAGCGTTATCTGCCATATCTGAAAGAGAATATCCATTCAAAGTTCCTCAAACATCTGGAAAATGGCCATTTTAACCCATTTAGGCCTGCAGGCTAATTAAAGTGGCTCTTCCTCTCTCTTTTTTTTTCACTAGTGAATATTTTTAAGTGACTACGGGTGTTTTAAAAACAGCTGGCATATAAATATGCAACCTGGGAAAGAGATTTTGACAACTTGTTGTATAATGTGTCACGTGGTGATGTTTCATTCAACTGTCTAATACAAGGGTTTTCAAGCTGCGGTCTGTTTAAATAAATCAATTTCAATAAATAAATACATGCATACATACTAGTACTAACAGTACTAGTGAGCAGGAAAAAAAACAGAAATGAAATGGTTGCCAAATAATGTTTACACATATTTATAATATTAATTTATCACAGTATGATACTCTTTATGAATTAAAATATAAATCTTCCTTTTAATTTTTAAGATGGGATTACCATGAGGACCGTGGAATCTAAAACATCGAAACCCCTCGCCTAATATACAATATATAACATAAATCTCTCTGTCCTAAGTATTCTTGCGTATTAGCTCTCTTTGAACTTTTTTTAGTTTTGTATAAATATACACGAGAACTTTACAGAAGCTGTGTTATATTGTGTCTTCAGTATGTTGTTGACGTGCATTAACTTTGTCAAAACCGACGCCTGCAAGCTTGCTGCTAAAAGTCTTTTCCAATCTGAGCTTTATAGTTAAAATATTTACGTGATTCGTAAGACTACAAACCCTGAATATGCATATAAATGTACATCTGTGTGATTAAAGTGAAGACAGCCGCTCAGCTAATGTTAGCGCACCTCCAGCGATAGAGCTAACTTGCTGTCTGTTGATGTTAAATATGATATTGCATTAGCATAAACACACATATAAATCACTTACTCCTTGCACGTATCTTCAGGCATGCAATAAAAATACATTTATAAAGAACCAGACACACAAAATCCGCCTTCAGTTTAGTGTTGCGCCGATACTCACAACCAATACTGCCACCTGCTGCTATGGAGTTTAACGACTTCAGATTTCTTCTCTGACCCAAACGACTATAAAGTTCATTAAGTTTATTGTGATATATCACAATATTACCGTGTTACTGTATTAATTTATTTTTTAATCAAATGAGCATCAAGTGAGCATAGGAGGCTTATTTTTAAATAATGAAAACATCTAACTGACCCCATATAGTTCGGATATTGTGACTATTTCAAAGCCATGTAAAAATAAGTTTGCAGTATTTAAGTATGATATTACATGTTAAATTTACTTTTTTTTTCTTTCTTATACTTGAGTATGTTTTTGGCACTTTATGACTTTTTAGTAACATTTTGACAATACCCATAGTTTAACATAAATGTAATTTATTTCTTAATACAGTGTAATTTCTGTATGTACTAGTAAGATCGCTGGACTTAGTGGCGTTACATCCCAACCCTGATTGATTTAGCATGTCAAAAATACTATGACACATATCAGTGAAATATTACTTTATAATAAGAGGCAAGCAGTTATTGAAATTAACAGACTTATAAGTTCATACTTAACCACATGAGTTCAGATTAGATGATGAAATTCATGATAACACACCTTCTTTTGTTAAAATCAGCCTTAAAAGTGTGTCCCAAACCTAATTGGAAGAAACTGATATTTTACACAACTTTAAGCTTACCAATAACCCACTTTTTTCTCAGATAATGCAAGATGATTACAGACATAAAGCTACCTTGGTCCGAACTGCAATTTTGAAACAGTCACTGTTAAGTTACTTACCATCTAAGATTCACATCGAGTGTTAGTTGGCAAACAAACCAAAGTAAATAAATAATGAGTCTATTGTTCTATTTCTCAAAAGTGTTACTGATTAAAACATCAGAGCACTGAATACTTTCCTATGAAACTGAAAAACGCATATGTTGATGTTTCAGATCAGACCACCACCTGAAACATCTACAGAACAAAAGACTTTTGTTGTTCCTACTGAATGTGTAACGTCCCAAACAAGCAGCACTCAATCGTGCTTACACAATCCATTCAGCACAATAGTGTTCTTGGTTGAGGACGAAATCTCTAAAGGTGGTGGGCTAGAGGTGTTTGCTTTGCACCCTTCCAGGGTTTGAGGAGTCTCAGTGTCACTGTGTGTTGACCTCTTGTGGACTTCCAAGAGGGAGACCTTCCAAGGAGCAGCTGCTGGTTCGCTTTTGGGCATGAGGAACGTGGGATATGGCTCAAAAGTCTGCGTTTGAGCTTCATGCACATTTGGACTGACTGAAGAGTCCGTGTCTGGCGTCTCAAGCTTGGATTGATGGTTCCTGGTGAAATTGGAGAGCTGCTCCAGGACCTGGATCTGGCGATCCATCATTCCCAGCATGCTGCAGTGGAAGGCTCTCTGCTCAGCCAGCTGTTCTCCAAGCCGGTGGTTCAGGATGGTTAGCTGCTGGAGGATCAGGCTGCTAGTCTCTTCAGAAGTTCCTGCTGGGATAAAACAAGAAGAACTGTGACTCGTGAGGTGCTTTTGGTTGTTGTACCAGAGAGAACTGAACCAGTATTGGTGCTTTTCCACTGCATGGTACGGCTCACTTTTTGGGGGTTTTCCACTGGGTACAGTACCTGGTACTTTTTTTAGTACCACCTCGGTTGGGGTTCCAAGTGAACCGTACCATTACCAAAACGTGACGTGTAAACTCTGCTGATCACGGATTGGCCGGAGAGAATCGTCACTACGCGTCACTGAACTTGCGACACAAACACAAAAGAACCGCTAGATTTAAATCAGCACAGCCAGCGAAGGATCGAACGCAACTGTTTGGAACAAGCGCACCTTTTTATAACAACCAAAAAGTTTTGTTGTCTGTTGAGGAAGAACAGACGTTCCTCTGTTGATAGCAGAGGAGCGGATCCAGCGAGAGCTTGATGGGGCGACGCGGAATGAAAAAGCTTTTTTTAGGAGTCGTGGTAGTAGAGTACTATAACGACATGTGAATAATCCCGCCCACTCTAAAGCGGTACTGAACTGCAGTGGAAACGCAAACCGTGCTGAGCCGAACCGTGCCGTACTGAGCCGTGCCGAGCTGAGTCGTACCACGCAGTGGAAAAGCACCATATGTCACCTGGGAAATCATTGTAGCTGCAGTCAACAGCATCTCTTGTACTTTCTGTGCTGTTGGGAGTGCATAGGGATGGTGGCTCGGTCTTCACTGCATAGAGGTATTCTCCTGACAAGCCCAGGGTCATAACTTCATCTGGTCCTACAGCCCAGCTTGGAGGCTCAGAACCAGCCACGTCATCTGGATTCAGACTGTCGTCAACATCAGGTTCAAGTTTAGAAGACATGCTCTCGGGCTCAGATTTAGGGATTATGCCTTCAGGCCAAGGACCTGGAAGAGGAGATCAACAGGACAAAACCTCGTGAAAATTCCGTCATCACTTTCTCACCCTCATGTGGTTCCAAACTTGTGTGACTTTCCTTAGTGAAGATATTTGGGAATGTTGAGAACTTTTTAGAACTTTGACTTCCACTGTATGGACAAAAAAAAAAAAAAAAAAACATTCTCAGACATTTCTCAAAGTATCTTCTTTTAAGTTCCACACAGGAAAGAAAAAGTCATGACGACGGTGAGTAAATGACGACAGAATTTGAGTGTGTAAAAGGGAAGTCTAACTAATACACTGAAAACAAGCCAATAATACAGAGTTGCTGATAACGTTAATATATTGTATAAGCCAGTGATTCTCAACTGGTGGGCCACAGATATTATGGAAAGAAATTAATGACTGCAAAATGAGATTAATTCAATAAGGCTAATCAGTTTATAATAATCAGGAGAAAATGATTCCCATATCTTTTTTTGGTTGACGTCAAAGGCTGCATGTCAAGTCTAGCCAAATTAGATTCTGTGAAATTCCACCATCCATGAAAACCTTGAGCAAAACTGTATAACTATATACAGTTTTACACTTACAGAAAATACATGACTGGGTTTCCACCATGTCTAATGTTAAATTAGCTAAACTAATTGAGGATGAATGATGCTATAAGACATGCATATCTCGAGGGGAAAAAAGGCATAGTTCACCCAAAAATGAAAATTCTTGCATAATTTATTCAGCCAATCAGTTGAAAACCCATTTGACTTTTTTCTTCTGTGTTCGCTAAAATGAGGTTTTACAAGCTCATTCGCCTACAAAGACACACTATATTAAAATACAAGTGAATTTTGTGAACACTTCAGAAGATTTGGGATATAGTGCACTATATGGACCACTTTTCTGATGTTTTCATTGAGCCTGACAACATCTGTCCTCACAATCATTGAATGGAGCAACGTCAACATTCAGCTTCCCTTTCTAACCTTTCATTTTGTGCTCCACAGAAGAAAGTCAGTCATACAGGTTTGGAATGAGGGTGAGTATGGCTATTTGAATTTTAAGATCAACTACTCCTTTAATACAGTCCATACAGACAAATAAGTCATGCAAAAAGCCAATGGGAAGCAGTACTGTCTGCATGGTCATCCAGGTCCACGAGTGACCGTCCTAGCAGGGCGTGAGCATCTGTGAGGTCGTCCTCCCTGCCTCCCGCCTTCGGTCTGCGCACCAACATGTGATCCAGCATATGGAAGTAGCGGAAAGACTCGATGGCAGAGAGGCGAGCGGCTGGACTTCGGTAGCTGGCCAGTTTGATCTTACGGTACTTGTGTTTGAGACTCTTCCAACGGTTTCGGATTTGGGTGACAGTGAAGTGGATTCCCCGCTTTGCCAGACTCAGCCTGAGGCGTCGGAAGAGGGATTCGTTGCGCTGACGCTTCTTATCCAGCTCGTGGACCAGATCCAGCTGCTCTATTAGGGCCAGCATGGCAAACGTGTCCGGTTCTGTCCACCACTTGTTGGGCTTCTTCTCGTTGAGGTTCATGGTCTCCTCCCTGTTTGAGGCCCCTAAACATACAACCCACTTCAGAAAGAAGGTAGATTAAAGAAATCATTCAGATGATCTAACTCTTATTACTAATTTTAAAAGCATTAACTTAAGTCTTAGTTTACTTAACTTAAGTCTTAGTATTTTTAAAAATTTAAAACAAGTAAACATTATGATGTAAAATTATTTTTATGATGTACAATATTTCAGATTTGCGCTATTAGGGGCTGTTCACACCAAACACATTTCTGCATTGCACTGCACTGCTTTCCCATAGTTTCTCTACATAAAGATTCGCAAGGTGGTCATGTTTGACTGCGTCACGTCTTTTGAACGCACACTTTTTTTAAAAACTGCTATGTGTCTCGCATTTTTAAACATAAAAACACATTCTGTGTGATTGGCCCTTTACTATGTCAAACTATTGACACTGATCATGTGAACTAAATATTAAAGTCGACATGAAACAGCAAATAAGAGCATTTTTTCTTTGCTATTGTGACTAATATCTGTGTGAAACTGCATCTCGAATAACAAGAAATATATATATATATATATCACATGAATCACAACATTACCAATGCTTATTTGAAGCAAAAATGTATTTGAAAATCAGACAAAAAAGACAAAGGTAAAAGACTGTACTTGATGGCTTTAGTGAGGGAAAGGATTACAATCCCATGAAGAATGACATAATCATCAAATAATAATGAAAACAATGGTGAAATATAAAACTATTCATTTAAAGTTGTTGATTATATACTATATATTTTAAGTTTATTGCAAAATATGCATATAGATACAAATATTTAAGTATTTTTAAAGTGTAGGGTGACTTAATCACGTGATTCTGATGTAATTTGTGGTGAGTCATGGAAGAGGCGGTTCCCTGCAATCTCTTTATGCACGATTTCTCAGCGGCAGCTCTCTAATTGGTGGAATTTTCTGCACAGCATCATGGGTAATTAAAAAAATTCAACTGTTAAAGGGGTCATATGATACTTTTTTAAAGATCATTATTTTGTGTATTTGGTGTAACAGAATATGCTGACATGCTTTAACGTTCAAAAAACACATTATTTTTCAAATACTGTACATTATTGTAGGTCCTCTATGCCCCGCCTCTCTCAAACACTTCGTTTTCTACAAAGTCCCTCCTTCCAACAAGCGCAGTCTGCTCTGATTGGCCAGCTGACCCAGTGCATTGTGATTGGCCGAACACCGCAAGCACTCGTCGGAAATGTAACGTCCCTTACCATAATCGCGAGCTTCATCTTTCAAAATAAATGTAAAGACAGTAAATAATGTCATTAGTTTTACCATCAGTTCAAGCCCGAAAGGGGAACAGAGTCGTGTGACAGACACAGTGATGAAGCTGGTATGTGTTTGCAGTACACAAGCCACGGTTAAGACAGCTGACTCCACTGTGATCAGATTGTCATAGCAAAGTCAGGATTACCTCCTCTCCTAGTTTCACGAAACGGTCGTCCATAAAATGTATTGCTGTTCTGTTGTAAGTAATCTTAAAGATTCCTAAATGCATCTACTTTCAGAAGGCCAAATAAAGTGCTTTTGCTTTCACCTAGAAACACACAGCGTCTCCCTGACATGGCTGCATCAACACTAACTGCGGTTACTGAAACCACGCCTTCTTTCTTTGCATGCACATTTGGGCCGCATTATGCTAATATCGCCACATAGTGAGGTAGATATGTGGGGGCGTGTTAGAACAAGCCGTTTTAGGGGGGCGTGGCAGAGTCTTAACTTTGATAAAGAATATCTCTTTGGTTTTGAGACTTTAGTCTTTGCAACTTCAGGGATCTTATCTATGCACAATCAGCTTGTAACAATCCAAAGAGAAAGGAAAACTTGAAATCGCATCATATGACCCCTTTAAAAATGATTATTTAAAAAAATAAGTTGAAATAATGTGAATGGATGGCTTCAACAAAAGCATATACCATGATTAACAACCTCAGAGCTCACAGCAGGTCTATCTTTAAGGGTTTATAAGTTATCGTTTAAAAAAAACACACTTTCCCTATGGAGAAAATAAATTAGGTTTTTACTTCTGGACCCAGCTGTTTCATTATTGTCCCGCCCTCACCCCAGTGCACAAATCATCAGAGAAGAGATGCTGCTGGGAGTTAGTGTTTTCTGACTGAAGATTATATACATGAATATAATAATAATAATAATACATTGATAAATCATTTATAATAATCACTGCAATATAAAAAAATAAAAAAAAAAGAGTTGTTTATTTTTATTTTATGGTGACTTTAAGATATTAAATTCATTTATATGTTAAAATTGATCATAAAAATGGTTCTCAATCATAACATTTATAAGGAAATACACCAAAGAGAAGCATTATTGACTAGTAATCTCAGACATGTGTACCCCAGCGCAAATCATTATTGTACATATATGCATTATTAGGCGTAGTAATTATTCAATCAAGTGACATTCAGTATAGACCTCAACACCATAAGCATAAAGCATTCACAGATAATACAGATCGGTCCACACAGACCTGTTAAGTTGTAGGCCTCCTGCACATACTGTAGTGCAGCAGGGATTCATGGAAAACGCCTCCGCATCGGCCGACACGCGGTGAATTCGCCAGATGACAGACTGCGAAAAACATTTAGGTGGTTGTTGATTGTGAAAGGTTTTGAACGTTATCAAGACACTGAGAACATCTGTTTACTTCATACTCAGCCTTTTCCCTCTTGATTTCTCATAGAAATAAATACATCGAGCGGATAGAACGGCCATTAGCATGACGCATGAAACCCAACACAGGCAGTGATTAACGGTCCGAACGATGTTTCCAATTGGTCAGAAACGATGGGTGTACAATTATTGTGACTGTTAACTTTCTATTTTAAATGTAACAGAATTTAAGGATCGCACGTTTCGTTTTTCTAGTGTAAATTATTGTCCCAGAGCGTTACTGAAATTGGTAATGTAGACGGCGTTGTCACGTGATGATTGTTACTTTTCACAGCGCTGATGAGGATGGACCAATGACAGTCGTTTGTGATTACTTGAGAAGGATTTTTTTTTAGTTTTTGTTTTTTGTATATAATCGTATAGGGATTACTATTGCGGATTTATGTTTTGTTTATCATGTAGGATTGTGGACTGAATGAAAATTTAATAATTATTCATTTTGGTGCACAAATGGCCACCGTAACACAAAACAAACCCTGAGATTTGGCTGTAGCTCGATGATTGATTCGGCTTTCTGGGCCACCAAGCGCCCCCTGGTGGAAGACTACAAGTTCATAATTGAAAACGGTAACATTTGCTGCCTAGTGCGATTTCTGCTCCCGCTTGTGGTTGAATAACATTACATAGTTGACCTCGTTACTGCCACATGGTGTATCGGAGTACCTAGTGTTGATTCTCATAGGAATTGTGAATAAGGTGTGCACATTTTAATAATGTTAAACATTAAAAGTAATCCAAAGAAACTGTAAACAATAGGCAAAACATTTTATAATCAATGGCGAATTACTACACACCTAATATTACTTCAGTGCAAATTTAATCAAGCATTAGGGTTAATGAAGAGCCACGCTAGACTCTTTTAATGTGTGAAATAGTAGGCCTATACCGCTGTGCCCCCCATAAAATATTACTGATAAATTCTCTGAGAATGAGATATTCAGTATACAGACCTGAGAATGATTGCCTGACAATATTTCGGCAATCATATTGTGTTTGTTTGTTTTTTTCTGTTAGCTGTTGAAAATCAGAACTAGCGATGCCAGATTCGCTAATGAATCACTCTTTTGATCTAATCGGTCAAACAGGTTTGCAAAAAGGTCTGAAACTGTTCGTTATTTAGTTTGATTCATTGCGGATACTTCACTCACGCACTTAATAGTTCACAGCGGTGACAGGACACTAGACAACTCTTTATTTCATGTGCAGCTTATTAACAGCTCCATACTGCAGATAAATACAATTTATATATCCATAACAGTAGGCCTATAAAAAAATATCAAAATATGAGAAAACTTTTTGATGGAGGGGTCTGTGCCCCAGTACTGATGAAAAGCGGCATTTGTCCAACGTTTATGCCGACACTTTTATTCAAAGGGACTATAGTGACTGTATGTGACAGGAATACAGTAGGCCTACACACACACACACAAACACACAGCAATTGTTTCTGTGCTAAATTTAAAGTCCTGAAAGGAACACAATATGATGTTTTTGTCACTTTAAATTGTTCACTTTATTCAAAACTAATTATTCTTTGTGCTTCAAAATTGGAAGTGTGGGTCTTATTTCAGCAAATTACCCCTCATTGTTGCATCTATCCCCAGCCTGTGTTACAATTCACCCCAGTAGTGGGGTAGGTTGTAACAACGGAACTCTATGTATTTGACATTAACTCTGTGATTATGTAGTACACATCCAAGTGAGTTTTATTTATAGTAGACAAATGTGGCTACCGTTTATCAAAGATTGAAAGATCTAACAAACAACCTCTGAGTTACTGATGCTCAAACAAAAGGTTAATATAATATAATTTAATATAATCTGCTCCAGACTGCGACTAAAACCGTTATAGCCAAAAATAGGCAATTGATTTGCGAGTGACATTTCACTGGCGACTTCATACATTTGCATGCTATTTCTTAAAAATTTTGCATGTAGTGCCGCTTGTTTTGCAATCAGATATTTTGTTATGTTGATGTAATAAACTCAGATGATGCACATCAAAGTTTTAATGGAAAAAAGACTTTCACACAGTCCTCATCTCCACCGAGGACTGGAGATGAGGACTGTGTGAAAACAAATTTGAAAAACAAATCATTAGTTTATCATGAATAATATTTATTTATTTAACTTTAGAAGCCTATAGAGACATCAACTCTAATAAACAGAACAATTAATGACCAAATCATACTATATGCAACAGTTTGGAGATGTGACATTATTCCTCTTCATAAGTCATAAAAACCTCATTCCTAATAAGTAGAAAAAAGAACAATGGCCAGTTCATATATGACAATGTGCAGTGTTTTGGAGATATACAAAACATTATTGCACTTCAGAGGCCTATAAAGATCCCATTTTTTTCTAATAAGTAGAACAAAATAACGGTCGGTTATTATAGGACACATCCCATACTAAATGCATACCTCATATGAAACCATTTTACTGCAGTGTTTTGGAGATACGTACCATTATAACAAGTCAAATAAATAGTCCTAAAAAGAGAGACAGTCACACAATGATGTAAATCATTAAAATACGCATCCAAAATATTGCACAGTTTAAGGGCTTTTTGTTGTGCCTAAGTTTTAAGCATTTGAAAAAGATCACCAAATCTAGTATTGGAAAAAATAATAATAGTAGTAGTGGAGACGTCATGCAATAAAACAAGTTTGAATATTTTTTAAATAATTATCTAATACATAAATAAGCATATATAAATAAGATTATGAAAATAAAACCTAAATAAATAATTTATTAAATATATAGTCCACAGTGATAGCAAAACAAAACTCTAAACAAGTTTCAAATGTGAAAAAGGCCACCGGGTGGCATCAATGATTCACTGTAATTGTTTAATGCATAATCTGTCACAAATTAGACGGTTACAGTTTCTGTATCTCTTCTATCAGAAAATAGGTATCAAATATGGAAACTTGAGTCTTAGATCTTTCCAGGGATATATGGTTTGCCATCTGAAACAACAAACTTTGATGCACTAAACAACTGTCCAGCTAAAAGAGACAGCTGAAAGGATTTTAAATAATGTTTGAATGCAAAATTCACTGACTGCAAGATTTAAAAACATATTCAATTTATGTTTGTTTAATTGTTATTATAACAACATTAAAAAAATCATAAAGCATAACTTGATTTTTGCAATAATTGAAATTGGGTGCTAAATACAATACTCGTTGCAAGTTCTTAGAGCCACTGGGATCACTTATGGTAATAAAGATGATTACATAGTTTAAAACACATACATAATCTTTCCTAATCAAGCCTTTTCCTTTCTTGCGGTTGGGAAAGATTTTAACTGTTTTAATGTTTCAATGTTTCCTGCAGATTATAACCAAAACCAGGAAATCAAATTTGTATTTGATTTGCTGGACTTGCACTTCCAGTTTCGGTTCAAGGTGTGTACACTGGAACACCAGTCAAAAGATCACATGTCTGCTGTTGGGACACATTTTGCAGGCATGGGGACTTTGGGGAGTGGAACTGACAACCTTAACTTGCACAGCACAATGTAAATTTTCCCCCACCATAACATGAGAACCAGCAGTAAAACGGCTACTTCAAGTGCTCCAGCTCACTAAGAAAGGTCCATGTAGCTGTCAGAGAATGCCGTAATCCACCTGTGATGTCCACCATTCATCACAGCAATGGCCCAGCCTGGACAAAGGATACAAAAAATGAGACAATGCAATGTCTTTGGTTCACAGTTGCACAATGACAATATACAATATCAGCATAATTAATAAGAGGTAATATTAGCTGAGAAACAACATGACATGTAAAACAATTAATTGAACGATAAAGTAAAAGCAAGCAACCATATATTCTATTAACAATATAATATATACAGTATATATATATATATATATATATATATATATATGTGTGTGTGTGTGTGTGTGTGTAACATTTATATATTTAAATAATAAAGACAATCATATATTACATGCATTAGGTTGTTTGATGAAAGTACCAGGGTTGCAATGATTGTAGAAACCATGGGTGCAGACGAAAAAAAGCTATTAAGTCAAAATAAATAAAAAACAAAGTGTGTGTGTGTGTGTGTGTGTGTGTGTGTGTGTGTGTATTAGGGCTGCCCCCTAATAGTCGACTAATCGTTAGTCGACCAGAAGAAGCTTGGTCGTCCAAAATTTTATTAGTCACTCAGTCGCAGAAAAAAAAAAATCCACAGGCGAAGTCACGCAGTCCATGACTATCAGATTGTTAAGGGCTAGTCTTTGGTAAGCACCCATGCTTCAAAACATACCTAACCAGCATTTGCTGTTTTTTGCAACAGGGAGTTTGGATATTCTATAACCTTTTCACTTTTATTTTGCCTCTGTCACAACTTTTTTGGAGTGTGTTGCAGCCGTCAAACTCAAAATTTGTTCATATTTACAAAATACATTTACGTTGGTCAGTGAAAACTTTGGAAATCTTTTCTTTGTACTTT
>NW_015557158.1:516127-518663 GCF_001515605.1 Sinocyclocheilus anshuiensis
AACTTTTTTGGAGTGTGTTGCAGTCTTCAAAATCTAAATTTGTTTATGTTTACAAAATACATTTAAGTTGGTCAGTGAAAACTTTGGAAATCTATTCTTTGTACTTTTGTCAATTAAATAAAGGTTAAAGAGAATTAACAAATGACAGATTCTTGATTTTATAGCATTTTACAAAAAGTCCCAACTTTTCTTGAATCGGGGTTGTATGCATACCTCATATGAAACCATTTTACTTCAGCGTTTTGGAGATACGTACCAGTACACAATGATGTAAATCATTAAAATACACATCCAAAATATTGCACATTTTAATGGCTATTTGCATTTTTTAAGCTCCGTTTTTAAGCTTTTTTAAGCTTTTGAAAAAGATCAACAATTCTAGTATTAGAAAAAAAAATGGTAGTGGAGATGTCATGCAATAAAAAAAGTTTGAATCTTTTAAAAATAATTCTCTAATACATAAAAAAGCATATATAAATAAAATGATATATATAAATAAATCCTAAATAAAGAATGTTTTATATATACAGTCCACAGTGATAGCAAATCAAAACTCTAAACAAGTTTCAAACGTGAGATTAATGTTAATTTCAGTGACATTTTAGATCAGGCTATACCAAAAAAAAGGCCACCGTGCGGCATCAATGATTCACTGTAATTGTTTAATGCATAATCTGTAATTAGACAGTTTCTAAAGGATTTAAAACTGAAAGGCAGCTGAAAGGATTTAAAGCAATGTTTGAATGCAAAATTCACTTTGACAATTCACAATTCACTGACTTTAAGATTTAAAACACATTTTATTTATGTCTGTTTAATTGTTATTATAACAACATTTAAAAAATCATAACAACATAAAGCATAACTTGATTTTTGCAATAATTGAAATTGGATGCTAACTATTACTCGTTAAAAGTTCTTAGAGCCACTGGGATCACTCATGCTAATAAAGATGATTACATAGTTGGAAACATTCATACACTTTACTAATCAGACCTTTTCCCTTCTTGTGTTTGGGAAAGATTTTAACTGTTTTAATTTTTTCGATGTTTCCTGTAGATTATAACCATAACCAGGAAATCAAATTTGTATTTGATTTGCTGGACAAGCACTTCCAGTTTCGGTTCAAGGTGTTGTGGTGAGTATCCCGAGGGCAGATCAGCATCACTGGAAGCGCCGCTCCTTCACTAATCACCAACGGCGAACACCTGAGCGTGATGGCCAGCTCACCTGGAGCTCATTCGAGACAGCTTTAAAAGCCAGGAGGAAAACCACACCAGTTGAGTTGCATACTCCCCGGATGAGAAACTAATGTGTGTTTTCGCTCCACTTTACAGAGACCGACTGATCCCCTGGCCACTCGCTGCACTTCACGGACGACCACCGGAGTCAGTGGGAAGAATTCAGTAAGGAGACAGCTGTAGGGAAAAAGCTGTTCCTAACTCTGCTGGTCCTTGTCCGGAGGCTCCTGAAGCACCTCCCGGAGGGCAGGAGGTTAAACAGTCTATGGTCAGGGTGAAAGGAGTCCTTAAGAATGCTGAGAGCTTGGCGTAGACCGCGTTTCCTCTGGATGTCCTCAATAGCAGGAAGTGGTGTCCCTGTGATGCATTGGGCGGTTTTCACCACCCTCTGCAGTGCCTTGTGGTCAGCAACTGAGCAGTTCCCATAACAGACTGTGATACAACTGGAAAGGATGTTCTCGATCGCACACCGGTAGAAGTTCACCAGGATGGCTGAAGACAACTGGTTCTTCTTCAGTGTCCTAAGGAAGAAGAGGTGCTGGTGAGCCTTCTTGACCGGGCTGGAGGTGTTTGTGGTCTAGGACAGGTCCTCCGAGATGTGGGTTTCCAGGAACTTGAAGCTGGAGACATGTTCAACAACTGTCCCATTAATGTGGATGGGGTCATGCGTGTTTCCTTTCTTCTTCCTGAAGTCCACAATAAGCTCCTTTGTCTTACTGGTGTTAAGGAGCAGGTTGTTGTCAGCGCACCATGCGGCCAGGTGCTGTACCTCCTCCCTGTAGGCAGTCTCATCGTTGTCTCTGATGAGGCCAATCACCGTAGTGTGATCTGCAAACTTGATGATGGAGTTGGATCCATGCACAGGCCTGCAGTCGTGGGTGTAGAGGGAGTAGAGGAATGGGCTCAGCACACAGCCCTGTGGTACGCCGGTGTTGAGTGTGATGGTGGTGGAGCAGGTGTGGCCTGACCTAACATGCTGAGGTCTGTTGGTCAGAAATTCCATAATCCAGTTGCAGAGGGAGGTGTTAATGCCCAGGTCTCCAAGTTTAGTGGTCAGCTTGGAGGGAATGACGGTGTTAAATGTTGAGCTGAAGTCAACAAACAACATCCGTACATATGTGTTGTTATTGTCCAAGTGTGTGAGTACCGAGTGCAGCACTGTGCATACTGCATCTTCTGTGCTCCTATTGCTACGTTAGGCAAATTGGTGTGGGTGGGAGGCAGTTCTTAAGGTGAGCTAGGACCAGTCGCTCAAAGCACTTCATAACAATAGGTGTGAGTGCTACGGGGCGGTA
>NW_015557158.1:518679-525727 GCF_001515605.1 Sinocyclocheilus anshuiensis
ACAGGAATGCCGTGGGGGCCAGCAGCCTTGCGTGCGTTGATCCGGCTTAATGCGGTGTAGACATCTGTGGAGGTGAGTTTGAGGGGTTGGTGGTCTGCTGAGAGTGTGGTCTTGGTGGCCGTCTCCTTGCTGTCACTGTCGAAGCGAGCATACAAGTAATTCAGCTCGTTAAAGAAAGGGACGTCTGTGACCATTGTGACCAGGCCCCACCATAGCACAGAAACTGCACTTGTTAAAATTACAAATGACTTGCTTCTTGCGCCAGACCAAGGCTGCATCTCATTGCACGCTACAATCCATCACGCTCCCTAAGGTCGCAAAACTCTTTACCAAAAGTCTTTTGACTTTTGGTAGTACCTAGGATAGCAAAGTCCACTAAAGGAGGTAGAGCTTGATTTGATCCATGCTAATGCACTTCCACTAATGACAACAAAGTTTTCTAGTCTATTCAAAATAATGTTGTGGTCAATAGTGTCGAACGCAGCACTAAGATCCAAAAGCACTAATAGAGAGATACAACCACGATCAGATGATGAGAGCAGGTCATATGTAACTCTAATAAGAGCTGTCTCAGTACTATGATACGGTCTAAATCCTGACTGGAAATCCTCACAGATACCATTTTTCTCTAAGAAGGAATATAATTGTGAGGATATTACCTTTTCTAGTACCTTTGACAGAAAAGGGAGATTCAAGATCGGTCAGTAAATAACTAGATCTTTGTGGTCAAGTTGTGTTTTTTTTAATGTTTAATAACAGTTTGAAGGTTTTGGGGACATATCCTAATGACAATGACGAATTAATAATAGTCAGAAGAGGATGATCTATAGTGCACTGTCTGATGCGATACTGTAGCTGCAGCTGCATGGTTACAATTTTATCTCTAATAGTATCAATATTGGAATTAAAGTAGTTCATAAAGTCATTACTGCTGTGCTGCAGGGAAATGCTAATGCCTGTTGCTGCTTTATTTTTCATTAATTTAACCACTGTATTGAATAAATACCTGGGGTTATGTTTGTTTTCTTCTAAAAGAGACGAAAAGTAATCAGATCTAGCCGTTTTTAATGTTTTTCTGTAGGATAGGGTACTTTCCCGCCATGCAACACGAAATACCTCTAGTTTTGTTTTCCTCCAGCTGCGCTCCATTTTCCGGGCTGCTCTCTTTAGGGTGCGATTTTGCTCTTTATACCACGGTGTCAAACTGTTTTCCTTAATCTTCCTTAAGCGTAAAGGAGCAACTGTATCTAAAATGCTAGAAAAGAGAGAGTCCATAGTTTCTGTTACATCATCAAGTTTTTCAGAGCTATTGAATATGCTGAGGAATTGAGATAAATCAGGAAGATTACTTACAAAGCAGTATTTTGTGGTAAAAGTGATGGTTCTACCATACTTGTAACAAGGAGTACAATTTACAGTTTTAGCTATATGGAGTTTACACAAGACTAGATAATGATCTGAGATATCATCGCTTTGCTGCAGAATTTCAACACCGTTAACATCAATTTCATGTGACAGTATTAAATCTAGAGTATGATTTTGAGAATGAGTAGGACTTGACACGTGTTGTCTAACCCCAATAGAGCTCAGAATGTCTAGAAATGCTGATCCCAATGCATTTTTATCATTATCAACATGGATATTAAAATCACCAACAATTAAGACTTTATCTGCAGCTAGCACTAACTCAGATAGAAAATCAGCAAATTCTTTAATAAAGTCTGTATGGTTACAATACACTTTTACAGCAGATTTAGTTCACAAATAACTGACAGTCATGACATAAATTTGATTATCATTTACAATAATCATTGCTAAAATATTAAACTTATTTTGCACCATTCAAGCTCTGACGATATCCCCAGGGCCGCATTAAGACCGCACTGGGCCCCGGGGCTATGACTTACTGCAGGGCCCCCCATCACAATAAGAGCAAGAACAGAGTCCTTTGAAAAGGTACAGAGAATTATGCCATTTTATCTTACATGTCAAAAAAATATTAATGTTCACAAATATATTACTTCACTTGCATAGAATGTTTCTCAGACCATTTCTATGTCAAATGCAGGCCCAAATAAAAATTGATAACGCTAATTCAGCAAACAACACTGAACCCTACACTAAACAGTATGGAGAATGTGGAGCTGAGGGAGAGTACATTCATTTCACCCCAGAATACCTCCTGAATGACACTTTTATTCAGCTTTATGGATCAAGAGGTGAACGTTGTTTATCTTCCTTCAACTTTTATACAATTATCATGAAATACGATGTTGAAAAGGTTTATTACTGCAGTAGAGTGTTTATTTTAATAGTTTGTATTATTTGTTGTTTGTTTGCAGGAAGGGTCTTTGTGCATGAATGGGCTCATCTGAGATGGGGCGTTTATGATGAATACAGTGAAGAAAAGCCATTCTACTACTCTAATGGCCGTATTGAAGCTACAAGGTAATAAACCTTTAACAAAAAGAAAGCATACGATTAAATTCTCCTTGGAAATGATCTCAACCACTGGTTTCCTGCTTATCTTTAGGTGTAGCAAAAACATGGAAGGTCAGTTTTATAAGGTTACTGCTGGAGGATCTCTTCAACTGTGCCGCATAGATCCACAAATTTCACTACCTACCGATGGGTGTACGTTTTTTCCAGACAGAAATCAAATCACAAACAGCTCCATAATGTTCTTACCAAGTCTAGATCCTGTAAGTATTGACTGTACATTTATTTACACATGAACATTTCTACTTATAGTAGAAACAAATTTCATCAAACTATGAGTTGACAACATGAGTTTTAGTCATAGTTATAACGACTCAAAAAACCACAGAGAGCAAGAATATAAGCAATTAATCTGCACACCAAGATAACCTACAAAGATACTGTATGCTCTTTAAGAGGTAGATGTATTTAGTCATTAATTATATTCATATTTGTTTATTATATATTTGGTTTTGTTGTGTTAAATACAATTGCATACCATAACTGCAGCATGTAGGTAGTTGACATGAAAAGTACTGCAGTTTAATAGTTTAAAGAAATTTCTCTGCTTTCAAAGAAAATGGTCCCCTGGGCCCATCCATGTGTATTTGGTGACAACGTTAATTTAAGATGGAAATCCTATTTTCAGGTGACTGCATTTTGTCGTGAAAATGAGCACAATTATGAAGCTCCAAACATGCAAAATATTAAATGTGGCAACAAAGCAACATGGACTGTAATATTTGAGGATTCTGTGGATAAAGATGCACTTCGTTCTCTGAAACCACCGGAGTATCCTCCGCCAATACCATCTTTCAAAGTTGTGCAGAGGGCACAACGGGTCGTTTGTCTCATCCTTGATGTCTCAGGAAGCATGGCAGTATGTAATAACAGACATTAACTTCATCTGAAAACAAAGATGCTACCATGACAACCTTTTCATGTTGCCAATGCTTCAAAATAAGTTTGATAAATAATTTTTAAAGAAATTTATGTTTTTTCCACCCATTTTCTAGGGCTCAATAATTCTTCTACAGCAACAGGCTGCCACACATTTCCTACGGATCTACATTGAGGATCAAGCCAGGGTTGGAATTGTAACCTTTAGTACTGATGCTTCTACTCTGCGATCCTTGACTACTATTGACAGTGACATCACAAGAGAGAATCTTATCAAACTGTTGCCAAAAGTAGCAAGTGGATCAACGAACATGTGCTTGGGCCTTAGTCAAGGCTTACAGGTGCCATATTAATTGTACTAGTATGCATTTTTTATGTTTGTGATGTATGAAGTGTATAGAGTTCTATGTCAGTGATCTTTTTTTCTTCAGGTGCTTCAAGAGGACAATGGGGATGTATTAGGAGATGAAATAATTTTTCTGACAGATGGTCTGGCAACAGACAACATTGCTGGTTGTGCTCCATCTGCAATACAAAGTGATGCCATTATACACACACTAGCTTTTAGTGATAAAGCATCTAGTGCACTGAAAGAAATGGCGGACAAAACTGGTAAGTGATATCAGCATTAATAACTTACTGTATCTGTCCCAGAGTATATCAAATAAGCCCCAGTTTATTATCCAATGGGAAAATGTTTCATGATGAAACTAGGAGGAAAATTTATATATGCCAGTGATGAATTGACCTCCAACCAGTTAATGGACGCGTTTGCTTCGCTTACATTATCAACGGGAGATTACACAAAAGAACCAGTTCAGGTTTGTCAAGGTTTCACTCATTGCCCATGATACATTTATTACTATTGAGTGTGTCATCTATAATATGAGTATTATAAGGATATTCATTTTATCACTCCTTTAGCTAGAGAGTGTTGGAAAAAGAACATCTGATTGGTTCAATGGAACAGTATCAGTGGATCAGACTGTTGGGAACAAAACCAGCTTTGTAATAATCTATGAAATACGTTTTCCTAGCGTTTACATACAATCACCAAGTGGCTCAATCTACACTCAGACAAGCATGAGTCATGATGGATTGCTGAAAACAGTCACTTTAAACATTCCAGGAACTGCAGAGGTGAGACAACCTTTATCACGATTTAATTGTTATTTTATACTGTAGTTCAGACCATAAACATATATTCATAACTCAATAAAGTCATCTGGGCCAAGAGTTTTAGATAAACTATCAAAATATCTTCAAAAACAAATTCTACTAAGACTGAGGAGTATATCGCTTATGACTCAGCTGATACACTTACAGCAAACCCTTATTGATCTGCTTTTACTTTATCTTGTGTTTGGTAGCCTGGGGACTGGAAGTACAGTATCCAAACTACCTCAAATCAGGCTTTCACTATAACAGTAACGAGTCAAGCGTCGCGTGATGATGTTCCTCCTATTATTGTCAAAACCCACATGAACCAGCAGTTCAATGACGGCTCTAAACCCATGATAGTGTTTGCTGAGGTTAGTCAGAATTACAGGCCTGTAATAAATGCTGAAGTGTGGGCTACACTGGAGTCGGAAACTGGGTCCGTACATACATTACAACTCCTGGACAATGGAGCAGGTAAATGACCCATAAGTGTGCACTCAGCTTAAAATATAAAGAAAGAAAAAATAAAGAGTAAGGTACTTTTCCAAACTGTGCCAAACAAATCAGAAATCCATCTTTTACAGGAGCTGATACTTTTCAAGGTGATGGAATCTATTCCAGATATTTCACAAAGTTGGTTAATGGGAGAAGCAGCTTGAAAGTAAGAGTGAAGAATCAAGATGTACAAATCAGATTTGCTGCCTCCAAAAAGAGTGGTGCCCCATACGTACCCGGATATGTGGTAAACGGTAAACCCTGAGATCAATATTTTGGAATAATATCAATGACATCAAACAAATCTAATATAACTGAATTACATTTATTTTCATATTAAATATCATTGATCACTATTTGATATTTTGATCACTCAGTTAAACTGCTTTCCAGTACAATTTATATTATTTAATTTAATAATAAATTAATTTAAATACACATGGATGTATTATATACAACAGTGTTTTGAAAGAATCATTTGCATTATGATTCAGTTACTCATAAAGACATTTATATAGATGTAACCTGCAGAAAGAGTCACTGAATTATTGCACAAACTGAGCTACCTGTTCTATTAATGGTAGTACAATTAGCTATAAATCTGTGTGGAGGAAAGACATTAAGGCAGAATCAAGCAGATTCAGGTGGTTCCTCTAATTTCAGGTGTAGTGCAGCTGAACCCTCCAAAGCCTCCAGTTTCTGAGGAACCACTTGAGGTTGGAAGCTTCACCAGAACAGCCACCGGAGAGAGTTTTGAGGTGAAACTTTCAAGCACAACTCCACCAAACTTCCCTCCTAACAGAATCACAGATCTGAGTGCTGAGCTCCAGGAGGACACTGTGTTTCTCAGCTGGACAGCACCTGGTGAGGACCTCGACCAAGGCACAGGTAAAGCATACAATTACTTTACCATTATTTAAAATACAAAAAAAATAATTTCTTTAACATCCTTATGAACAAAATAAAAGTTGTTTTAAAGATCATAAAATCAATCATTAAAAAATTATAATTATTAAATCTTTTATTATCCTGCATTGCATGTTTCTTTTCCTTTAAGCTAAATCCTATGAGATCAGGTGGAGCTTTGACCTTGATATGCTTCGAAACAGCTTCAGCAACGGTCATGTAGTCAACACAGCTGCCGTCTCACCTCAGGAGGCTGGATCAGATGAACAACATTCATTCAATCTCAGTTTCCCAATCCAAAATGGGACCACACTCTTCTTTGCGGTTCAGTCAGAGGATGAACAAAATGCAACATCTGAAACCTCCAACATTGCTCAAGCTTCAAAGATCCTCCCTGGTACAAAAGCCCCAGGAGTATCAAACCCAGGCATGAATTTGACAGTTATTGTCATTTCTGTGTGTGTGGTAACTATGGTCATATGCTTTATTGTCGCTGTAACCACATGGGCAGTGAGACGCAGAAAACGCTCTGCTGAAAGGTAAAGTGGAATTAACAATCTGATGCAAAAGAATGTCAAATCAATCCATATGTACATCCAGCAGCTTTAGAACATTTCTTAAAACAATATTAGATTTTCTTAGTAGCATGCATAAACTTACAGATTATTAAAACAGATTTCTGTTTTGTTTATCATGTAGGAATCTGTGGACTGAATATAATTTCCTAATTATTCAGTTCATAACAGTCTATGGAATTACATTTCTGCCGAAATTCTGCGCGCGAAAGATCATATTTTGAGCGCGCAAAAGTGCGTTTTGCACGCGCGCAAACTGAGTTTTGTGGAGAAAATGTTTGTCTCGCAAAGCATAAAGTATTTTGAGAGCACGAAAATCAATTTTGCATTTAAAATAAGTTTTTGGATGTGTGCAGACCTTCTCTTTTGCGCGTGCAACGTTTCACTAGCTTGCTCCCTTTCATGGGCATTTAATAATTTTTTACTTTCAGTCTGACGTAAATCTCTTTTTTGGCTCATTTTATCTGTAAAAGAACATCTGCTTAATAATTATGCACACCTGAATATAAGACATTTTTCACTTCCAGCCTTCA
>NW_015557158.1:526503-527346 GCF_001515605.1 Sinocyclocheilus anshuiensis
TCGCGTGCAACGTTTCACTAGCTTGCTCCCTTGATGCCCGCCCTCTGTGCTCGCTAAATGCCAACAGCTCAGGTGCTCAACACAACCCGGCGTTACAATGTGCCATAATTCCAGCCAATTCCAGAGACGAGGCTGCTAAATTCTGATTGGCTGCCTTGACAACCAATCACAACATTTCTTGCATTACCTCGACAGCAAAAGAGGAAAAATACAGTGCATGCATAATTATTATGCAAGTTCATATTCTGATCATATTTTTTTCTGAGCACATTTTATGAATTCCAAATGACATCAATCTTAATAACTACTATTAATCTTGTATTTAATCATTTATAACTGATATATAATTGTTCATGAAGGCTGGAAGTGAAAAAACACCTGATATTCAGGTGTGCAGAATTATTAAGTAGGTTTTCTTTTACAGATAAAATCTCAAGATGGACTAAACATGAACTCCCAGATTCTGGAAGATAAATTATTCAAACAGTGGTAAAAGAGGATGTGGTGCTGGTCCTTCAAGAGTCACTCTCAACTTAGTCTATATAGCCTATAAAAAATCAGTCTTCAAGTATTTTACTACACTTCGGTATGTGATTCTTAAGTAGGGGTAATTTTTTAGGATTCTTTACTTAAAGGAGACATATTATGCCCCTTTTTACAATATGTAATATAAGTCTCTGGTGTCCCCAGAATGTGTCTGTGAAGTTTCAGCTCAAAATACTCCACAGATCATTTATTATTTATTATTTATTATATAATTTTGAAAATGCCTATTTTGAGTGGAAGCAGAAACACGCTATTTTTCGGGCCTGTTTCTTTAAATGCAAATGAGCTGCAGCTCCC
>NW_015557158.1:527467-554141 GCF_001515605.1 Sinocyclocheilus anshuiensis
TAGTATTGTATTAGTTTTGAATATTTCTCATGGGCATTTAATAATTTTTTACTTTCAGTCTGACGTAAATCTCTTTTTTGGCTCATTTTATCTGTAAAAGAACATCTGCTTAATAATTATGCACACCTGAATATAAGACATTTTTCACTTCAGCCTTCAGCCTTCATGAATAATTATATATCAATTATAAATTATTAAATACAAGATTAATAGTAGTTATTAAGATTGATGTCGTTTGGAATTGGTAAAATGTGCTTGGAAAAAAATATGATCAGAATATCAACTTGCATAATAATTATGCATGCACTGTATTTTCCCTCTTCTGCTGTCGAGGTAATGCAAGAAATGTTGTGATTGGTTGTCAAGGCAGCCAATCAGAATTTAGCAGCCTCGGTCTCTGATTGGCTGGAATTATGGCATATTGTAATGCTGGGTTGTGTTGAGCACGCGAGCTGTTGGCATTTAGAGAGCACTGAGGGCGGGCATCAGGTGAGCAAGCTAGTGAAACGTTGCACGCGCAAAAGAGAAGGTCTGCACATATCCAAAAACTTATTTTAAATGCAAAATTGATTTTCGTGAGCTCGAAATACTTTCTTCTTTGCGAGACAAACATTTTCTACACAAAACTCAGTTCGCGCGCGTGCAAAACGCACTTTTTTTCAGAATTTCGGCAGAAATGTAATTCCATAACAGTCCACCATACTATTCGGGCGTACAATAGTCCACTAAAATACAAAACAAATCTTGAGCTGTCTGTGGCTGTTTGATTGATTCGGCTTTCCAGTGCCCCCTGGCGGAAGACAACTAATTTCTTATTATAAAACGGTAACCTGTTGCCTATTGCGATTTCTGATCCCGCTTGTGGTTGAATAACATTACATGTGTACCTAGTGTAGTAGCTACCTGTTGATTTTTATAGTTCCATTCTTTCTTTCTTTCTTTGTCTCTCTGTCTGTCTCTGAAATGTCTCCTTTTTGCAGCACGTTCAAAACACTCCTAAAATACATTGCAAAAAGCTCTACCAATGGCCTGCTGGTTAGCAGTAAGACTTGCAGTGATTCTGAGGTTTGTTCTGTTTAGGAACAATCCTCAGAGTGTCACCTTTCAGAAGAGACTAAAACCATGCATATACTCCAAATGGTTCAAGAACAGCATGCAATTAACTTTGGGTATGCCTTTTGTAGGCATTTTAGGCAAATTTTACAGGAATTCTAAGGGGTTAAACATCCACGAAAGTTCACAACGCAGTAGACTATTCATCCAACGACCCATTTCTGATATAAATGGGTCAGATATAAAATAACATTTCAAAAGTTTAAAAAGTTGTAATTATTGTGTACAATATATTCACAGAGAAATAAAAATATTAAATACAATAGAGTTTATCAAATGTTTTATTGTCTAATTTATTTTTGTAAGATGGTTTTGTAAAGTTATAGTTTTGTTATGATACTGTTCTGCAATGTTTTTTTTTGTTTGTTTGTTTGTTTGTTTTGTGGTGAATTGTATTAAAACCATTTAGGGTCCGTTTGACTCTCATAATTATTCATTATAATAATGGTATTTGGAACCCACAACAGTTTAAAACAAAAATATAATTACAAAAATACAAAAATTAATTGTCCATGTTTCTTTCTTTTTTGTTATTAATAGGCACTAATTCAGATTTCAATGATATTTTACTGAACTAGAAAATGTCCCCAGTTTACATTTCAGAAATCTGGTCACCTGAAATAAAGTCTTCACAATCAGAATAAGTTCATCTTTAAAAGTAATTTCAAAGAACATGACCAAAAAAAAGAGGTAAAATTTGCATAACATTCATTCTCCATTGACAGTCAGTGGAGAATTATTAAATGGCAACATTGGAGAATTACTATACACCTGCTGTTACAACTGTACAAATTAAATTTAGTCCAGCATTGGAGTTAATAAGATATGTGAGTTTTAGGTTGGCCATGTTTGTAATACCATACTTCTCATCCTATTTTCAAACTACTGTACTATAGACAGTATGTAGGTACCATATGCAGATTTAATTGTGCAGTACAGAATCAGAGAACACTTCATAAAAATAAATAAATTCAATACAGGAATAAAATAAATATTGTATACTATACACTACACAATGATTACCTAAGAAGACTGTGCTGGAATATGCCTACTTCCATACTATAAAGTATGTGAAAAATGAATGTAAAAAAAGAGTTGCATGTCCGAATTCATAGTATTCGAAAAACAGTGGGTGAAAAGTACCAGGATGACCTACTACTTGCACTTAGATTCTGAAGTGCATATTTGATAGACACTTTACTATCCCATGAGGCCACAGGAGAGGATTTGTGAATGGCAGTGAAGTGACACAACTGATGCCGGTAAGTCACATGACAGTAACAACATGGTGGATGTAGTACATCCAAATTCCATTGCTACAACACACATTCTTACTATATAGAACATAATTTTCAACAGTTGCAAAGTAAATTTCAAACTAAATATAGTACATACTAGATAGTATGCCATTTCAGACACAGCTATAGTTGAACAAAATTTTGGAAATGCACTGGAATGACTTATGAGAGCCTTATTTTATGGACTGTGATGGGAGCAGCACTGTAGGTGCTTTCCTGTGCAATAACAGTCATGTGAAGTGAAATAAACAGCTGTTGATAGCTGTCTCCAACATGCTGCCCCATGACACTGTAATAATGTGTTTACCAACATGAACCAGTTATATTGGTATCATTCAGTCCATTCCAGTAAAGGACATTCCATCTGTGATCAGGCATTTGAAGTTAATTTTTGACTTGAGATTGTTCAAAACGGGGTTTGGGAGTTGCTGTTCATCTAAACTCTGCAGCTATGGACTCAAGATCGGTGTTTGTCTTATTATGGATGTTGCTGTTGTCCACCTCCACTGGAATCAAACTAGATGGAAATGGATATGTTGACGTTATAATCGCAATCGGTTCAAAAGTTCCACAGGATGACAGACTAATTGATAAAATCAAGGTGAACATGCTTTTTTTTTTCTATTTAACGAACTATATGTGCATTATTGGTTTGAATGGCTTTAGAAGATTTTGCTATTCAAATTTAAATTGAAAAAAAAAAATAACTGACAGAAATATACAGTATTTTTGTTGCCGGTATTTAAAGTAAAGCATAATTACTTGTCTAATAATTACTTATCGTTTAATTTTCCTTCTGACAGGACATGGTCACTGAAGGGTCAGTTTATCTTTATGAAGCATTGGATAAAAAGGTCTATTTCAAAGAAGCTACAATACTAGTCCCATCCCACTGGAGTTGTAAGAATGTTACCAAAGCAAGAACAGAGTCATTTGATAAAGTACTGAGCATTATTGGATTTAATTTAGTAAAATATTAATTTCCAGTCACTTCATTCATATATGATGTTGTTGACACTTTCTCTGTGAAATTCAGGCAAAAATAAGAATTGATAATGCTAATTCAACCTACGGTGATCAGCCCTACACTAAACAGTATGGAGAATGTGGAACTATGGCAGAGTACATTCATTTCACCCCAGAATACCTCCTGAATGACACAGTCATCCAGCTTTACGGATTAAGAGGTGAATGTCGTTTATCTACCTTCAACATTTATACATTTATTATGAAATGATAAGAGGTTTAAAGTTCTATTAATACAGTAGTCTGTTTATTTTATTAGCTGTTTGCTTGTTTGTTTGCAGGAAGGGTCTTTGTGCATGAATGGGCTCATCTGAGATGGGGTGTTTATGATGAATACAGTGAAGAAATGCCATTCTACTACTCTAATGGCCGTATTGAAGCTACAAGGTTATAAACTGTTAATAAAAGATAAAGAATCTTACTGAAATGTCCTTAGAAATTAGAATTACTATTGATGTCTTGCTTATCTTTAGGTGTAGCAAAAATATTGAAGGTCAGTTTTATGAGGTTACTGCTGAAAGATCTCTTCAAGCATGCCGTAATGATCCACAAACTTCACTACCAACCGACAAGTGCAAGTTTTTTCCAAACATAAATAAAAAAACAAACAGCTCCTTAATGTTCCTACCAAGCCTGGATTCTGTAAGTACTGAGTTTACATGTTTCCACACATTCCACAAAATTATTTTGATAACTGGTAAATGAATATATTGCCTGGGCCAAAGGGGCCACGGATTGTTTTCTTCTATGCAATATAATTTCCAACAGCTTCTTGATAAGTCACATTTGTTAATCTATTAGGGTTTTTTTTTCTTTATTAACTCCCTGCTTGGGTCTCATAGAGCCATAATCCGTCCTTGAGTGTTTGGTGAAATATCTGCAATTATGCAGGGAATTTTGGTTTCAGGTGAGCAAATTTTGTCGTAAAAACGAGCACAATTATGAAGCCCCAAACCTGCAAAATAAAAAATGTGGCAAAGCGACATGGACCGTAATATTTGAGGATTCTGTGGATAAAGATGCACTTCGTTCTCTGAAACCACTGCAGTCCCCTCCGCCACCACCATCTTTCAAAGTTGTGCAGAGGACACAACGGGTCGTTTGTCTCATCCTTGATGTCTCAGGAAGCATGGCAGTATGTAATAACAGACATTAACTTCATCTGAAAACAAAGATGCTACTATGATAACCTTTTTGTGTTACCAATGCTTTGAAATGAAAAATAATTTGTAGCAAGAGGAAACAAATTTGTTTTTTTTATTCACCTATTTTCTAGGGTGCTAGAATTCTTCAACAGCGACAGGCTGCCACACATTTCCTGCGGTACATCATTGAGGATCAAGCCAGGGTTGGAATTGTAACCTTTAGTACTGATGCTTCTACTCTGCGATCCTTGACTATTATTGACAGTAACAATGCTCGAGAGACTCTTGTCCAATTGTTACCAAAAGTAGCAGCTGGATCAACAAACATGTGTTTGGGCCTTAGTCGAGGCTTACAGGTGCCATATTAATTGTACTTGTATGTGTCTTTTATGTTTGTGATGTATGAAGTATATAGAGTTTGTTTTATGTCAGTGATCCTTTTTTCTTCAAATCCATCAGGTGCTTCAAGAGGACAATGGGGATGTATTAGGAGATGAAATCATTTTTCTGACAGATGGTCAGGCAACGGACAACATTGCTGGTTGTGCTCCATCTGCAATACAAAGTGGTGCCATTATAAGCACAATAGCTTTTAGTAAAAGTGCAGCTCAGGCACTGACAGAAATGGCGAACAAAACTGGTAAGTGATATCAGCACAATTCACCCTTCGCAGAGAGTTTGATTGACAGGCGATCTGACCAATCATAATGCAGACAGGAGAGTTAGTAACGTCAGTGGACTTAACTTTGAAAAATAGTGTGAATCGTCGGTTTTCTGTGGTTGAAACAACATACCTTCTGATGTTGATTCATGTTTATTTGGTGCTGTAAGTAAAGAGGAAGAGATGATTGGTTCCGCTTGAACTGAGGTGCTACAGCGATTTGTCACATTAAAGAGCCAAAAAAATGGTAATTATAGTTTGAATTTCTTAAGAAATTACAACATTTTAAAGCTGAGACTTTGGTTACGTTTCAAGTAACCAGCTCTGTCTGTCGGCACGTCCTCAGTGTCCTCTTTGCTCCGCAATATATTTTTCACTGTGTTAGAACATGATGTGTGGCATGAGTGCGCCATGGCTTGTTGGGCATAGCAACAGTAACTACGGGGGGCGGGTCTTTGCAAAGGGTCAATTAATAACTTACTGTATCTGTGTTAGTGTATGTCATAAATAAAAAATGCTAGTTTGCTTTCCAATGAAAAATTGTTCCATGTTGAAAATAGGGGGGATATTTCTCATAGCCAAAGCTGACATGATCTCCAACCAGTTAATGGATGCGTTTGCTTCGCTTACATTATCAACTGGTGATTACACAAACGAACCAGTTCAGGTTTGTCAAGGTTTCGCTTATTGCACATGATACATTTATTACTATTGAGTGTCATCAATATTATGAGTATTTCATCATTGAATTTTTCTTATTCCTTTAGCTAGAGAGTGTTGGAAAAAGAACATCTGATTGGTTTAATGGAACAGTATCAGTGGATCAGACTGTTGGGAACAAAACCAGCTTTGTAATAATCTATGAAATACGTTTTCCTAGCGTTTACATACAATCACCAAGTGGCTCAATCTACACTCAGACAAGTATGAGTCATGATGGTTCTCTGAAAACAGTCACTTTAAACATTCCAGGAACTGCAGAGGTATGATGACCTTTATGAATCAATTAATCATTTTAAGTTTATACTGTAGTTCAGACCATAAACTTGAAAAAAATGATCGTTACACAATAAAAGGCATCTTGGCCAAGAGTTTTAGATAAATGTTATTCAAATATGTTTAACAATAACTTGTTTGCTATTCATATATGTTTAACAAAGAAGGAGTTCACTAATAATAACTAACAGTTTAGCTAAACTAATTACACTTAAATTATACACTCATAGCAAACCCTTATTGATCTGCTTTTACTTCTGTGTTTGGTAGCCTGGGGACTGGAAGTACAGTATCCAAACTACCTCAAATCAGGCTTTCACTATAACAGTAACGAGTCAAGCGTCGCGTGATGATGTTCCTCCTATTATTGTCAAAACCCACATGAACCAGCAGTTCAATGACGGCTCTAAACCCATGATAGTGTTTGCTGAGGTTAGTCAGAATTACAGGCCTGTAATAAATGCTGAAGTGTGGGCTACACTGGAGTCGGAAACTGGGTCCGTACATACATTACAACTCCTGGACAATGGAGCAGGTAAATGACCCATAAGTGTGCACTCAGCTTAAAATATAAAGAAAGAAAAAAGAAAGAGTAAGGTACTTTTCCAAACTGTGCCAAACAAATCAGAAATCCATCTTTTACAGGAGCTGATACTTTTCAAGATGACGGAATCTATTCCAGATATTTCACAAAGATTGTTAATGGGAGAAGCAGCTTGAAAGTAAGAATGAAGAATCAAGGTGGACAAACCAGATTTGCTGTCCAAAAAAAGAGTGGTGCCCCATACGTACCCGGATATGTGGTAAACGGTAAACCCTGAGATCAATATTGGTCTGTTTTAAAATACATTTAAACTTAATCACATCTAAAAAGGGAAAAAATGAACTAATATTCAGACCAGCACTACATCTGTGAATGTAATATTGCTTTTATTCAGCAGATCATTAAAAAATTATATTGAGTAAGTTAAGTTTTAGAAACACGCCAGTCACATTATATTTTTGTCAGCAACAATAGTTCAGAACGAAGTCAAAGCCGAATTACACATAAAGCCACTTGTTTTTTTCATGAATTAATCAGTTTTTGAACTGATCTGCTGAGTGAGTGAGTGAGTGAATGAGTGAATGATTGAGTGAATGATGATGAGTTGCATTTTACCTTAAGCATCCTGAGACGTGGACTTCACGGTGTATTCTGTTCAGTTGAGACTCTGGAATTATTGAGTTTAACCAGTTCAAATTGTGGTTTGTATGCTGCTGTTCACAGGTATAAAGTGCACAAGACACAAAATCACAATGCAGCTATTATTTTTTTATTATGATTGAATAAGATCACAATAATAATGCACATCTAATATAACCAAATTGCATTTATTTTCATATTAATCATTGCAACAGACATTTATCACTTAGCTTACTGCTTTCAAACATGACAATTTATATTAAATATAATTAATACACAGGTATGGTCATTTATATTATTATTATTATTCACATAATATATTATATATACAAGTATATTATGACTTAATTATGTCTTTGATGACTTTGCACAGTGATTCACTGAATCAATGCACAAACTTGGACTAAATGGCAATAATTAGCTATAAAGCTGTTTGGAGAAAACAATTCAGACAGAAGTCAAGCAAGTGGTTCTCAAACATTTTCTTAACCAATTCACTTGAGATGTACTCAAGTGGTTCCTCTAATTTCAGGTGTAGTGCAGCTGAACCCTCTAAAGCCTCCAGTTTCTGAGGAACCACTTGAGGTTGGAAGCTTCACCAGAACAGCCACCGGAGAGAGTTTTGTGGTGAAACTTTCAAGCACAACTCCACCAACCTTCCCTCCTAACAGAATCACAGATCTGAGTGCTGAGCTCCAGGAGGACACTGTGTTTCTCAGCTGGACAGCACCTGGTGAGGACCTCGACCAAGGCACAGGTAAAATACCGGTATACAATTACTAAACCAGTATTTAAAATGCAAGATTTTTAATTTCTTTAACATCTTCACTGACAAAATAGAAGTTGTTTTAAAGTTACGTCATGAAATAATGTATCTTTAATTGTCTTGCATGTGTAGAAAATAAAAATTAAATTAAGTGATGTAATGTCACCTAACATTTCTCAATCACTATCAGAAACATAACAATAACTTTGATGATTATTTAACAGTGTTACAGATGTTAACAAGAGGACAATATGTGCCAACCCTATTCAGTGTATATGTTGTGACATTATTATGTAAAAGTGATATTAAAAATTTAGTCTATAGAGACTGATGAATATGGAAGAACACAACTGAATCTTAAAAATGGTCCTTTATTTTGTTGAATTTATACTTTTGGTTGTCTTCACAAGTCATGTATTTTGATGAAAGTGGGCTCCTCTAGTCTCAGGTGGGTAACACATGGTACGTTTCTTTTCCTTTAAGCTAAATCCTATGAGATCAGGTGGAGCTTTGACCTTGATATGCTTCGAAACAGCTTCAGCAACGGTCATGTAGTCAACACAGCTGCCGTCTCACCTCAGGAGGCTGGATCAGATGAACAACATTCATTCAATCTCAGTTTCCCAATCCAAAATGGGACCACACTCTTCTTTGCGGTTCAGTCAGAGGATGAACAAAATGCAACATCTGAAACCTCCAACATTGCTCAAGCTTCAAAGATCCTCCCTGGTCCAAAAGCCCCAGGAGTATCAAACCCAGGCATGAATTTGACAGTTATTGTGATTTCTGTGTGTGTGGTAACTATGGTCATATGCTTTATTGTAGCTGTATCCACATGGGCAGTGAGACGCAGGAATCTCTCTGTCTAAAGCAACAAATGACATCAACAATCTGATGCAAACAAATGTCAAATCAAGCCTTATGCCTACTTTGAACATATACATGCAATAGCTTTAAAACATTTCTTAAAACAATTATTTAATTCAAACAGAATTCCTTGGTTTCTGACTTTTTTTTTTTCTTTTTTTCAAGTACATGTCTAATGCTGCCGCCTCATATCATTTTCATTTATGATAGATTCTCAATCAACTGATTTAGCTTCCTCTGAAATGTGAGCACTTTTAAATACAAGTCAATAAAACATTTCTGTACCACAATAGGCATGTATTAAATTTGCATTGTGGTGATTAGAAACACTGTTTGGTTAATTTGTTCTTTGGATTTCCATATTTAATTCTGTACGATGCAGATAAATCCCTAATCGTTTGTAATATGTGAATGTTTAAAAATATATATTGAAATAATAATAAATAAAACTGTTATATAACAAGCTGTTTGTATTGATGGAGTTTGTTGTTGTAGTTATATAAACATAAGGGGGAGCCATTGTGATGTTTTACATTCATCAGTCACAGATGAGCAGCTCCAACAATCTGCTTCCCCGTTTTTAATTCTTTAATGAAATGTACATTAGAATGATTAGAATGAACCAGACCATTGTTTACATGTGTTTTAATTTATTAGTGAATGGCAAAATAACTGCATCACTTGCATCACTAGTTTGTTGAAATTATAAAATACTACTTTGCTTCCTGAAAAGACAAATGGAAATCCTTAAAGGAATAGTTCACCCAAAAATGAAGATTTCACTTCACAAGATGTTAATTGATAGACTGGAGTCGTGTGGGTTATGCGTGAATTATTGTAATGTTTTTATCAGCTGTTTGGATTCTCATTCTGACGGCACTCATTCACTGCAGAGGATCCATTGATGAGCAAGTGATGTAATGCAAATTTGTTTCAAATCTTCATCTGTTCCGATGAAGAAGCAAACTCATCTACATTTTGATGGCCTGCTTTGGGTGAACTATTCCTTTAAAATCACTAGACTTGCATCATCAGTCCATAACAGCAGGGGAGTGACTTAGACTAATAGTCCCTGATGTTTTTTGTTTGTTTCTTTTCACTAGAACCTTTTGTTTCTTTTTGAAAATGTAGTGGCAATTGGATTCAATGTGCAATGGCTGTAATGTTACGCAAATATTACATGTTGAGCTTGTATTAAGGAGCATATTTTTGTGTATTTTAAAACTCAATTACTCACTTCTTTCGGTACTCTCGTGAATGTAGGTTATACAGGGTGACCGTAACTTTATTTTCTCACTTTGAACCTTGTCATGGCAATAATGATAAGGACAGCTCCAAGAAAAATGATAGCGTTTAACATTAAATTGTATAGTTGTTTTCAAGTGCTATGCTATAACTTCTGTAGTATACACACATTTAACCTGTGATGGTGGCGAGACAATAAACACCTTGAAGGGTTCATTTCCTGTTTTCCATTCGCTCTTTGAGCACATACTGTATCAATATGCTGCAACAGGACATATACAGGCCTGCTCTAAACAGTGTACTGTAGTTGCACTAAGCACCCTAATTAAGAGTTAGAATAAATTTCATGCCAACCCTGAAACAACATACAGAACTACCAAACTTTGCTATAAGTTTGATTGCATCATATAATAATTGCTGTTAATAGTGTTCATCGTCTGTTTGATTACGTCTTTAATTGATTTTTCCGTACATTTCTGCCATATGTACATTAACTGACAGTCACCACTGATAAGCTACCACTAAACATTGTAGAAACTTAATTTTCTGTAAAGTTGCTTTGGAACGATTTGCATCGTAAAAAGCGCTATACAAATAAACTTGAATTTAATTGAATTGAATTGAATTTTTTCAAATGTACCAGCCTTGTGTTCAAATTTAACAGGGCTTTAAATAAGTTGAATGCATAGTTTTACTATGAAAAGAGTCAGGTTACAGTACACTGATGAGCCACAACACTGAAACTGCTGACAGGTATAACATCAAATATACAATAATGAATGACATTGATCATATCCTAACAATACCACCTGTCACGGGGGTGGGTGGGGGGTGTATAGTAGGCAGCAAGTGAACAGTCATCTTGTGAATTTCACGTGTTCAAAGCAGGAAAAATGGGCTAGTGAAAGGTCTGAGTGACTTTGACGAGGGCCAAATAGCAATGGCCAGACTACTGGGTCAGAGCATCTCCAAAACGGTAAGTTTTGTGGAGTGTAATTCCCTGTATGCAGTGGTTAGTACCAAAAGTGGTGCGAAGAAGGACAACCGGTGAACCGGCATCAGGGTCATGAGTGCCAAAGACTCATTGATCCATGTGGGGAGAGATCATGAGCCTGTCTGGTCTGAATCACACAGAATAGCTTCCATAGTTGAAATTGCTGAAAAACTTCATGCTGGCCATGATAGCAAAGTGTCAGAATACAGAGTGCATTGCAGTTTGCTGCATATGGGGCTGTGTAGCTGCAGATCTGTCAAAGTGCCCATGATGACTCCTGCCCACCTCCAAAAGCAACTATGTTGGGCACATGAGCATCACAACTGGACCATGGAGCATTGGAAGAACGTTGCCTGGTCTGATGAATCAGTTTTCTTTTAGATCAGGTGGATGGCCAGGTGTGTGTTCGTCATTGACCTAGAGACCTAAGAGCTGGCACCAGATGCACTCTGCAAAGAAGGATGGTCGGCTGAGGCAGTGTTATGCTCTGTTCTGCTGGGAAATGTTGGGTCCAATCACGTGGATGTTACTTTGACACGCACCACCTACCTAAAGATTGTTGCAGACCATGTACACCCCTTCATGCCAGTGGGTTTCTGATGGCAGTGGTCAGCAACGGTCATGTAGTCAACACAGCTGCCGTCTCACCTCAGGAGGCTGGATCAGATGAACAACATTCATTCAATCTCAGTTTCCCAATCCAAAATGGGACCACACTCTTCTTTGCGGTTCAGTCAGAGGATGAACAAAATGCAACATCTGAAACCTCCAACATTGCTCAAGCTTCAAAGATCCTCCCTGGTACAAAAGCCCCAGGAGTATCAAACCCAGGCATGAATTTGACAGTTATTGTGATTTCTGTGTGTGTGGTAACTATGGTCATATGCTTTATTGTAGCTGTATCCACATGGGCAGTGAGACGCAGGAATCTCTCTGTCTAAAGCAACAAATGACATCAACAATCTGATGCAAACAAATGTCAAATCAAGCCTTATGCCTACTTTGAACATATACATGCAACAGCTTTAAAACATTTCTTAAAACAATTATTTAATTCAAACAGAATTCCTTGGTTTCTGACTTTTTTTTTTTTCTTTTTTTCAAGTACATGTCTAATGCTGCCGCCTCATATCATTTTCATTTATGATAGATTCTCAATCAACTGATTTAGCTTCCTCTGAAATGTGAGCACTTTTAAATACAAGTCAATAAAACATTTCTGTACCACAATAGGCATGTATTAAATTTGCATTGTGGTGATTAGAAACACTGTTTGGTTAATTTGTTCTTTGGATTTCCATATTTAATTCTGTACGATGCAGATAAATCCCTAATCGTTTGTAATATGTGAATGTTTAAAAATATATATTGAAATAATAATAAATAAAACTGTTATATAACAAGCTGTTTGTATTGATGGAGTTTGTTGTTGTAGTTATATAAACATAAGGGGGAGCCATTGTGATGTTTTACATTCGGTTTGGAGAAAACAATTCAGACAGAAGTCAAGCAAGTGGTTCTCAAACATTTTCTTAACCAATTCACTTGAGATGTACTCAAGTGGTTCCTCTAATTTCAGGTGTAGTGCAGCTGAACCCTCTAAAGCCTCCAGTTTCTGAGGAACCACTTGAGGTTGGAAGCTTCACCAGAACAGCCACCGGAGAGAGTTTTGTGGTGAAACTTTCAAGCACAACTCCACCAACCTTCCCTCCTAACAGAATCACAGATCTGAGTGCTGAGCTCCAGGAGGACACTGTGTTTCTCAGCTGGACAGCACCTGGTGAGGACCTCGACCAAGGCACAGGTAAAATACCGGTATACAATTACTAAACCAGTATTTAAAATGCAAGATTTTTAATTTCTTTAACATCTTCACTGACAAAATAGAAGTTGTTTTAAAGTTACGTCATGAAATAATGTATCTTTAATTGTCTTGCATGTGTAGAAAATAAAAATTAAATTAAGTGATGTAATGTCACCTAACATTTCTCAATCACTATCAGAAACATAACAATAACTTTGATGATTATTTAACAGTGTTACAGATGTTAACAAGAGGACAATATGTGCCAACCCTATTCAGTGTATATGTTGTGACATTATTATGTAAAAGTGATATTAAAAATTTAGTCTATAGAGACTGATGAATATGGAAGAACACAACTGAATCTTAAAAATGGTCCTTTATTTTGTTGAATTTATACTTTTGGTTGTCTTCACAAGTCATGTATTTTGATGAAAGTGGGCTCCTCTAGTCTCAGGTGGGTAACACATGGTACGTTTCTTTTCCTTTAAGCTAAATCCTATGAGATCAGGTGGAGCTTTGACCTTGATATGCTTCGAAACAGCTTCAGCAACGGTCATGTAGTCAACACAGCTGCCGTCTCACCTCAGGAGGCTGGATCAGATGAACAACATTCATTCAATCTCAGTTTCCCAATCCAAAATGGGACCACACTCTTCTTTGCGGTTCAGTCAGAGGATGAACAAAATGCAACATCTGAAACCTCCAACATTGCTCAAGCTTCAAAGATCCTCCCTGGTCCAAAAGCCCCAGGAGTATCAAACCCAGGCATGAATTTGACAGTTATTGTGATTTCTGTGTGTGTGGTAACTATGGTCATATGCTTTATTGTAGCTGTATCCACATGGGCAGTGAGACGCAGGAATCTCTCTGTCTAAAGCAACAAATGACATCAACAATCTGATGCAAACAAATGTCAAATCAAGCCTTATGCCTACTTTGAACATATACATGCAATAGCTTTAAAACATTTCTTAAAACAATTATTTAATTCAAACAGAATTCCTTGGTTTCTGACTTTTTTTTTTTCTTTTTTTCAAGTACATGTCTAATGCTGCCGCCTCATATCATTTTCATTTATGATAGATTCTCAATCAACTGATTTAGCTTCCTCTGAAATGTGAGCACTTTTAAAAACAAGTCAATAAAACATTTCTGTACCACAATAGGCATGTATTAAATTTGCATTGTGGTGATTAGAAACACTGTTTGGTTAATTTGTTCTTTGGATTTCCATATTTAATTCTGTACGATGCAGATAAATCCCTAATCGTTTGTAATATGTGAATGTTTAAAAATATATATTGAAATAATAATAAATAAAACTGTTATATAACAAGCTGTTTGTATTGATGGAGTTTGTTGTTGTAGTTATATAAACATAAGGGGGAGCCATTGTGATGTTTTACATTCATCAGTCACAGATGAGCAGCTCCAACAATCTGCTTCCCCGTTTTTAATTCTTTAATGAAATGTACATTAGAATGAAGACATAGACCCAGACCATTGTTTACATGTGTTTTAATTTATTAGTGAATGGCAAAATAACTGCATCACTATGAAGCAGTGTTTGTTGAAATTATAAAATACTACTTTGCTTCCTGAAAAGACAAATGGAAATCCTTAAAGGAATAGTTCACCCAAAAATGAAGATTTCACTTCACAAGATGTTAATTGATAGACTGGAGTCGTGTGGGTTATGCGTGAATTATTGTAATGTTTTTATCAGCTGTTTGGATTCTCATTCTGACGGCACTCATTCACTGCAGAGGATCCATTGATGAGCAAGTGATGTAATGCAAATTTGATTCAAATCTTCATCTGTTCCGATGAAGAAGCAAACTCATCTACATTTTGATGGCCTGCTTTGGGTGAACTATTCCTTTAAAATCACTAGACTTGCATCATCAGTCCATAACAGCAGGGGAGTGACTTAGACTAATAGTCCCTGATGTTTTTTGTTTGTTTCTTTTCACTAGAACCTTTTGTTTCTTTTTGAAAATGTAGTGGCAATTGGATTCAATGTGCAATGGCTGTAATGTTACGCAAATATTACATGTTGAGCTTGTATTAAGGAGCATATTTTTGTGTATTTTAAAACTCAATTACTCACTTCTTTCGGTACTCTCGTGAATGTAGGTTATACAGGGTGACCGTAACTTTATTTTCTCACTTTGAACCTTGTCATGGCAATAATGATAAGGACAGCTCCAAGAAAAATGATAGAGTTTAACATTAAATTGTATAGTTGTTTTCAAGTGCTATGCTATAACTTCTGTAGTATACACACATTTAACCTGTGATGGTGGCGAGACAATAAACACCTTGAAGGGTTCATTTCCTGTTTTCCATTCGCTCTTTGAGCACATACTGTATCAATATGCTGCAACAGGACATATACAGGCCTGCTCTAAACAGTGTACTGTAGTTGCACTAAGCACCCTAATTAAGAGTTAGAATAAATTTCATGCCAACCCTGAAACAACATACAGAACTACCAAACTTTGCTATAAGTTTGATTGCATCATATAATAATTGCTGTTAATAGTGTTCATCGTCTGTTTGATTACGTCTTTAATTGATTTTTCCGTACATTTCTGCCATATGTACATTAACTGACAGTCACCACTGATAAGCTACCACTAAACATTGTAGAAACTTAATTTTCTGTAAAGTTGCTTTGGAACGATTTGCATCGTAAAAAGCGCTATACAAATAAACTTGAATTTAATTGAATTGAATTGAATTTTTTCAAATGTACCAGCCTTGTGTTCAAATTTAACAGGGCTTTAAATAAGTTGAATGCATAGTTTTACTATGAAAAGAGTCAGGTTACAGTACACTGATGAGCCACAACACTGAAACTGCTGACAGGTATAACATCAAATATACAATAATGAATGACATTGATCATATCCTAACAATACCACCTGTCACGGGGGTGGGTGGGGGGTGTATAGTAGGCAGCAAGTGAACAGTCATCTTGTGAATTTCACGTGTTCAAAGCAGGAAAAATGGGCTAGTGAAAGGTCTGAGTGACTTTGACGAGGGCCAAATAGCAATGGCCAGACTACTGGGTCAGAGCATCTCCAAAACGGTAAGTTTTGTGGAGTGTAATTCCCTGTATGCAGTGGTTAGTACCAAAAGTGGTGCGAAGAAGGACAACCGGTGAACCGGCATCAGGGTCATGAGTGCCAAAGACTCATTGATCCATGTGGGGAGAGATCATGAGCCTGTCTGGTCTGAATCACACAGAATAGCTTCCATAGTTGAAATTGCTGAAAAACTTCATGCTGGCCATGATAGCAAAGTGTCAGAATACAGAGTGCATTGCAGTTTGCTGCATATGGGGCTGTGTAGCTGCAGATCTGTCAAAGTGCCCATGATGACTCCTGCCCACCTCCAAAAGCAACTATGTTGGGCACATGAGCATCACAACTGGACCATGGAGCATTGGAAGAACGTTGCCTGGTCTGATGAATCAGTTTTCTTTTAGATCAGGTGGATGGCCAGGTGTGTGTTCGTCATTGACCTAGAGACCTAAGAGCTGGCACCAGATGCACTCTGCAAAGAAGGATGGTCGGCTGAGGCAGTGTTATGCTCTGTTCTGCTGGGAAATGTTGGGTCCAATCACGTGGATGTTACTTTGACACGCACCACCTACCTAAAGATTGTTGCAGACCATGTACACCCCTTCATGCCAGTGGGTTTCTGATGGCAGTGGCCATCCTTTCAGCAGGATAAAGCAGCCTTTCACACTGCACAAAATTTGTTCCGGAATGGTTTGAGCAACAAGACAAAGAGCTCAAGGTGTTGCCCTGGCCTCCAAATTCCCCAGATCTCAATTCAATTGAGCATCTACGGGATGTGCTGGACCCAACAAATCCGATCCATTTAGGCCCCACCTCACAACTTGTAGGATTAAAAGGATCTGCTGTTAATGACTTTGTGCCAGAAACCACAGGACTTTCAGAGGTCTTATGCAGTCTGTGCCTCGACGCATGCTGTTTTGGCAACATGAGGGGGATCTACATCATTTTTGGCAGGGGGTTTTAATGTTATGGCTGATCAGTGTATATACACCTTATGTTTTAAAAGGACCATTGGCTCAGCCTCTGATGTTGGGAGAATCTAGTCACACCCTTGCATGACATTAAAGCACCCACCCACTTATCTCTGATCAGACCCTTTAAGATCACTTGTGACATTGTTCAAAACAGGGTTTGGGAGTTACTGTTCATCTAAACCCTGCAGCTATGGACTCAAGATCGTTGTTTGTCTTATTATGGATGTTGCTGTCGTCCACCTCCACTGGAATCAAACTAGATGGAAATGGTTATGTTGACATTGTCATTGCAATCAGTTCAAGAGTACCACAGGATGACACACTCATTGGTAAAATCAAGGTGAATATATACTTTTTTTTTTTTTTTGTCTATTTAAAAAACTTTATGTGCATTAATGGTTTAATGGCTTTTGTGAAAGATAATAGTTTGTCCCAGTTAAAAAAAAATTTAAAATAGAATATTTATAATTTCAAAAACTGTATTTGTGAATGAGCAAATTAAACTATAATTACTTTTTTATAAATGCATACACATTTTGAGTTCTTTTCATTTTATCTTTTCAATTTCATTCTGACAGGATATGGTCACTGAAGGGTCTCTTTATCTTTATGATGCATTGGATAAAAAGGTCTATTTCAAAGAAGCTACAATACTAGTCCCACCTCAGTGGAATAGTAAGGATTTTACCAAAGCAAGAACAGAGTCCTATGGAAAGGTACAGAGAATTATGCCATTTTATATTACCCATCAAATATTTACCTGATATTTATATTTGATATTGCTGACACAAGTTCTTTGTCAAACACAGGCCAAAATAATAATTGATAATGCTAATCCAGCATACGGCGATGAACCCTACACTAATCAGTACGGAGAATGTGGAGCTGAGGGTCAGTACATTCATTTCACCCCAAACTTCCTCCGAGACACTACACTCATTAAGCCATACGGGCCAAAAGGTGAACATCTTTTGTTGTCCTTCAACATTTATTCAGGTTAATTCAGTAATCTGTTTTATTAGCAAGAATGTTTGTTTGTTGCAGGAAGAGTCTTGGTGCATGAATGGGCTCATCTGAGATGGGGCGTTTATGATGAATACAGTGAAGAAAAGCCATTCTACTACTCTAATGGCAATGTTGAAGCTACAAGGTTATAACCTTCAACAAAAAGAAAGCTTTTGATTAAAATCTCATTGGAAATTCTCTCAACCACTGATTTCCTGCTTATCTTTAGGTGTAGCAAAAATATTGACGGTCAGCTTTCTGATGTTACTGCTGGATCTCCATGCCAAACTGATCCACGAACCTCACTACCGTCTAAGGGTTGCAAGTTTTTTCCTAACAAATATCAAAACACACACAGTTCCATAATGTACCTACCTAGCCTGGATTCTGTAAGTATAGATTTTACATGTTCTACAAATGCAAAATTTAACTTTGATAATTCGCAGTCTGTTGCATGCAGTATATAGACGAACTAATCATTCAAAATATCTGGTTTCAGGTCAGCACATTTTGTCGTGAAAATGAGCACAATTATGAAGCCCCAAACTTGCAAAATAAAAAATGTGGCAAAGCAACATGGACTGTGATATTTGAGGATTCTGTGGATAAAGACGCACTTCGTTCTCTAAAACCACTGCAGTCTTCTCCACCGGCACCAGTTTTCAAAGTTGTGCAGCGAATGCATCGGGTTGTTTGTCTCGTACTTGATGTCTCAGGAAGCATGCAAGTATGCAAAAGCATCAACTAAACTTTAAAATAAAAATGCTTAATAATATAACCTTCAGTGCTCTGATATGAGCTTAATCATTATGAAACCCAAGGAAGCATAAAATTGATATCACATGCATGTTTAGTATTATTATTATTATTATTATTATTGCACCCATTTGCTAGGGCTCTAGAATTCTTCGACTGCAACAGGCTGCCACACATTTCCTGCAGAATATCATTGAGGATCAAGCCAATGTTGCAATGGTAACCTTTAGCACTGATGCTTCTACTCTGAGCTCCTTAACTCGTATTGACAGTGACACCACAAGAGAACGTCTCGCCGCTTTGTTGCCAAAAATAGCAAGTGGATCAACATACATGTGTAAAGGCCTCAATCTAGGCTTACAGGTGCTATATTATTTGTACAAGTATCCATGTTTTATTTTTGTATGTTTATATAATGTGTGAAGTATATGCTGTTTGTTATATGCCAATGTTCTGTATGTCTGCAAAATTTAAAGGTACTTAATACGGACAATGGGGATGTGATAGGAGATGAAATAATTTTTCTGACAGATGGTGAAGCCTCAGATGACCTTAATAGTTGTGTTCCGCATGCAATTAATAGTGGCGCCATTATACACACAATTGCTTTGGGTAATAAAGCAGATAAAGCCCTGAGGGAAATGGCTCACAAAACTGGTAAGTAACAGTTACATACTGACTAATAGTGTCCCAAAAAGTACTGTAGGCCTAAGTGGACATTTAGGTCGCAATTAAAATGTATGAATTACATTACTTTAGACTGGTGGTTTTTAAACTGTGGGATGCACAAAGTGTAAGAAAGGTGGTGTTCATGGCATGAGCCATTTTTAAATATTTCACGAGTTTGCACTTACATATAATCCGATTGAGAGAATAGTAAGCAAACTCCTCATAACCCCAAACTGGGATAAGAATAGTTAGGAGTGCGAAGTTGGAAAGGAGGAGGAGCAAGTTGGCTGTATATTTACTATCATGCTAATTAAGTTGATTATCTGAATGTGCTCCGCCCCAAACTTAGTTAATAAAACATAATTTCAATATTTCATGTTTAAATTTGAAAGTTATAAAATTCAGTTAACACATTTGACGGCGGACACGCATTTACATATTTATGACATGACGCACAAGCGTTTCGCAAATCCTCACATACTTCACAGTGCACAAAAATAAAATATTGCAACCCGCGAAGTTTGATTCACCAACAAATAACTCTTATGAACGTGGTTTGAATAAGCTTGATGAATCCTTCACTAAATTAACTTACCGAATCCGACATAGCAGCTAATGAATCAACATGATTCGCTCAACTGACCTGCAAGTTGTAACCTAAATGCATTTTTGTTAGGCCTATTATACTTCTAGATGGATCTTAGCATTAAAAAGTTTGGAACTAACAAATATAAAAGCAAGTGGCAAAGTTAAACAAATTATGCTAGTACAATCTCAGAACTAACTTGAGCCATATGGTATTAGTAACTTTTAACTAATTGATCTCATTGATTTTTTATATTTTGTTTGATATCATTGATATTTCAGTATAAAATGTATACATTTCATAAACAAGTCTACAGTGTTCAAATACCTTAATCATAATCTGAGTATTCAATGCCTGTTTATTATCCAATGTAAATTTCTCATATGTTCTATGTTGGAATTAGGGGGGAAATTTATCACAGCCAGTGATGACATTCTGTCTAATCAGCTACTGAATGGATTTTCCTCACTAACAGTACCAACAGGAGATCCAACAAAAGAACCAGTTCAGGTTTGTAAGTGTTCATTCATTGCCCATGGTAAATTACTTTAAGACTATTATGAATATTCTAATGTTTCATTTTTATCACACGCTTAGATAGACAGTGTGGGAGCAAAAACCTCTGATTGGTTCAATGGGACAGTATCAGTAGATCAGACTGTTGGTACCAAAACCAGCTTTACAATAACCTATGAAACAAGCCTACCTAACATTTACATAACGTCACCAAGCGGCTCAATCTACAATCAAATGCAGATGCGTCATGATGAATCAACAAAAACAGTGACTTTAAAAGTTCCAGGAACTGCACAGGTATGACAAGAACCAGTTCAGGTTTGTAAGTGTTCGTTCATTGCCCATGGTAAATTACTTTAAGACTATTATGAATATTCTAATGTTTAATTTTTATCACACCCTTAGATAGACAGTGTGGGAGCAAAAACCTCTGATTGGTTCAATGGGACAGTATCAGTAGATCAGACTGTTGGTACCAAAACCAGCTTTACAATAACCTATGAAACAAGCCTACCTAACATTTACATAACGTCACCAAGCGGCTCAATCTACAATCAAATGCAGATGCGTCATGATGAATCAACAAAAACAGTGACTTTAAAAGTTCCAGGAACTGCACAGGTATGACAACTTGCTCAAGATTTCATTAACTTTCCTAAAACGTTTCACGAATCATTCATTAAAAATCTGTTTAATAGACTGGGGACTGGAAATACAGTATCAAAAGTCCACAACTTCAGTCTCTGACTGTAACAGTAACGAGTCAAGCGGCACGTGCTGATGTTCCCCCTATAACTGTCAAAGCCCACATGAACCAGAAGTTCAGTGATGGCGCTAAACCCATGACAGTGTTTGCTGAGGTTAGTCAGAATTACAAGCCTGTAATAAATGCTGAAGTGTGGGCTACACTGGAGTCAGATTCTGGACCTGCACAAACATTACAACTCCTGGACAATGGAGCAGGTAAATTACCCATAATTCTTCTTCAAATGGTGCCCTCCACTTCTGAATTGCACTATATAGTCAAAAGTGCTCAAATAAATCCAGTATTATTTTACAGGAGCTGATGCTTTCAAAGATGACGGTGTCTATTCCAGATATTTCACAAAGATGAAAAACGGGAGAAGCAGCTTGAAAGTAAGAGTGAAGAATCGAGATGGACAAGCCAGATTTACTTTCCAAAAACGGGGTGGTGCACCATACGTACCTGGATATGTGGTAAACGGTAACTATGAGCCTCTGAAAGCAAACTACTCAAACATTTCCTTAACCAGTACCTGCAGATGTATTCATGCGGTTCCTCTAATTTCAGGTGTGGTGGAGCTGAACCCTTTAAAACCTCCAGTTTCGTCAGAATCACTTGTAATTGGAAGCTTCACCAGAACAGCCACCGGAGAGAGTTTTGAGGTTGTTCTTAAAAGCACAACCCCACCAAATTTCCCTCCTAACAGAATCACAGATCTGAGTGCTGAGTTCCTGGAGGACACTGTGCTTCTCAGCTGGACAGCACCTGGTGAGGACCTCGACCAAGGGACAGGTAAAGCATACAATTTCAATACAAAATAGAAGTTATTTCAAGCTTAGAGAATAATATGTCTTTCATAGGCCTTACAAGGTGTTTCTTTTCTTTTAAGCTAAATCCTTCAAGATCATGTGGAGCTTTGAACTTAAAATGCTTCGATTCAACTTCAGCAATGCTCATGAAGTCAACATATCCGGCATCTCACCTCAGGAGGCCGGATCAGTTGAACAGCATTCATTCAATCTCAGTTTCCCAATCCAAAATGGCACAACACTCTTCTTTGCGATTCAGTCTGAGGACAAAGAACTTGTAAAATCTGAAATCTCCAACATTGCTCAAGCTTCAAAGATCCTCCCTCATTTAAAACCCACAGAAGTGTTTGAGATAGACCTGAAATTTGTGTTTATTGCAATTGCTGTTTGTTTGGCCACTGTGGTGATTATTGGCATTATTGCGATAACAACATGGGCGTTGACACCAAGAAAACCTTCTTAGACCACAACCAACATTGACATCTGATTCAAAGAAAAAAGAAAATCTTTACATTTACAAAGTTACTTTACTGAGTTGTCTTTATCTGTATACCTTATGCTTAGCAAAAATATAAAATGCAAAATAGAGTTTGGTAAAACTTTAAATTTGTATTGGAATTGTTTGTATTTTCTAATGGCATAATAAAAGTTCCACTGAGATGATGGCAGCTGTTTTGTGTTTTTTTTTGTTTTTTTGTTTTTTTAGCTATTATCATGTGTATAACCTGATTAAAACATTATAAATTACAAATTCTGACCATATTTACTAAAATCTCTGTATCTCTCCCATGATAAATTAATTGAATGAATGTTCTATCCTATTGCTGAGTAGAACACTTGTAAGACATAGATATATAAAAGAGACAAGACAATATTATTATTTTTAGTATAGTAGTACACTGTAAAAAAAAATGTTTTTGATGAAGTAAATAAAACAAAGATTATAAGAGTACATTTTACAAGAAAATGCTATTCCGTATCTTCTACTTTCAAATCTCACATTTAATTCAGTGTTACTTACTGTTTGTAATTGTAATTGTTTGTTAAATTTACCAGCAATTTCTGAGTGAAAATTGTTTTTACATCTTCTACAGTTTCTACATGTAACTACACAGGGGCAGACTTACCCATTAGGCAAAGGTAGGCGACCGCCTTGGGCCCCCAAAAGCCAAGGGCCCCCTAAAATGCTATTCATATAGATGCGCATTAAGCACTGACACGTGAACGGTTGCTGTTTACGGTGTTCATTACCACGACAACCATCCGAGTTGAACGTGCTTTTTTGTGTATCCTGCTTGAAGGAGATGAAAATATCATGCATCTGAAGCTGTAATTAAATATTGAGAAAATGTTTGCATTATTTGTTTATAATTGTTTTAAATGCCGCTTACTCATTAGTAGAGTAGAGGTTAGGGTTATACCCATTCTTATCTGTTTTTGAACTTTTTTTTTCCCACCAAGAAGAAGAGTTTCACCATCTTCCACTTGACAAGTCATGTTTGGTGTCGTTAAGAGTTGCTCAATTAACTACATTTTGTTAAAATAAAATAAGTTATTTAAACAAATTTTATTTCAGTTCTTAAAAAAAAAAAACTAGAATGGGATGTGATTCTGCCCTCTGTCATGAAAGCATACATTTGCTGATCCAAACACAGTTGCTTTGCATGATACAAATTGAAAATAAATAAATAAATTCATGCCCACAGACATATTAGCATATCTATTATGATATGGATGGTGCATTTATTTCCCTTCTGGCTGTATTTAGTTTGTACTTTAGTTCATTTACTGTATGTGTCTGACATACTAGTTATAAGTCGTATACCCATTCTTATCTGTTTTTGAACTTTTTTTTCCCCACCAAGAAGAAGGGTTTCACCATCTTCCACTTGACAAGTCATGTTTGGTGTCGTTAAGAGTTGCTCAATTAATTTGTGAAATTCTGTTAGATGGTTTAACCCTGTAATGTAATGCAGATTTAAACATATCACTTGCTTTGTCTCACACTGCCATGTTTGAGGATCATTATGGGATTGAAGGAAATTCCGTGCATGTCTTTATGGATGGGCTGACTCTGGCAATTTGTTATTTCATGAGGGCCATTTGGGTTCAGTCATTGCATTATATATGAGGACTTTATGGTGTCATTAGATCTCATTATATGATCATTCACTTTTATTGTGCTTTCTGCCATAAATTATATTATATGGCAACTATTCCGTCATGTCTAGATGAGTCTAAATTAAAAAAAAAATGAAACTGCTTGGAAATGACAATAGATTTTCAACCATAAAGTAATTAGACACAATAAACCCCACAGTTAGTAGCATAAGTTATGCAATGAAAACATGATGAGGAGAGTGTGCGCCATTTGCGTACGTGCATAATACTGAAAAGGATAGCACAAATAACTATTCTTTTATCAGTTTCAGATGTTGAAATACATTCAATGAAACGATAAAAATGTTTAATGAATACATTACATTTATTTTATGTATTGTTTTAAAATGTAACAGTGACTTTTAGGGTATTGTTAAAAGCTCAAATACAAGTTGTATTGCAATATGGAAAAGTATTGTCAAGATACAGCCTTTAACATTAAACATTAGAAAATCTTAACACCAAACTAAATTATATGAAAGATTACAATTTAAAATAACTGTTTTCTATTTCAATCAACTTTAAAATGTAATTTATTTCTGTGATGCAAAGCTGAATTTTCAGCATCATTACTCCAGTCTTCAGTGTCACATGATCCTTCAGAAATCATTCTGATATGCGGAGTAACATTTCATATTATTATCAATGCTGAAAAGAGTTGTGCCACTTAATATTTTTGTGGAAATGGTGATGCATTTTCAGAATTCTAAAGAGGGTTTCAAAAGTCAGGATTCTTTGATAAATAGAAAGTTCAAAAGAACATAATTAATTTGAAATAGAAGTCTTTTGTAATATTATACTCACTTTTGGTCAATTTCATGCGTCATTGCAAAATAAAAGCAATTTTTTAAGCTTTTTAATTTTACAGTTGTTTTTGTCGGTTTATGGATTGCAGTATATTACACCACATTCCACTTAATGCAAACTCATGCCTGATGATGTTGAGTTATAATTACTCAATAATGCTTAAGAAACTTTGCAACGGGGAAAAACTGATAAGGACCTGTCAATTGCCACACTTAAGTCCTTTTTTTGTGCGCCAATCACTAAAGAAAGAAAGAAAGACCGAAAGACCGAAAGAAAGAAAGAAAGAAAGAAAGAAAGAAAGAAAGAATGCATTAAGCTGGGACTCCAGAAATAAAGCACACAAACACAACATTCAGAATATGAGCCTATGAATTTCACCTACAAAGTCTTATTTTACAGACAAGAAAATTGAAGAACTTGAATGATACCCAAACACTGGAAAATAACACAACACATTGTTAATTGTATTTAATCAATATGACACAAAACTGACACAAGCAATTGTTTCCTCAATTTATAAAACCTTTTTAACAAGAGTCTTCACAACAGCAGGTCAATTTTAGCAGCTATGAATAAGTTTCCCGAACAACACTTTTAAAAAGTAACAAATTAAAGACAGGTGTAAAACTAAGTGGAGGAGACAGTATAACACAATATTTAAATTAGTGCTGTATTGTCAATTGTTCTAGAATTCTTCCGATTTCCACTTATTGCAAGGCAAAAAGACTATACGAATTGCCAGTTTTAGTCAGTAGGCTTTTTTTTCTTCAATTTCCGCTCCACTTCACACTTAGCCCTAAGAGAACTGCCTGAAGAGGAACTCTGATCTTTTGTCACTAAAACTGGGCACAAAATGAATCTGCAGGATTTCAGAGAAGCCCTCAGACAAACTGGGAGCCACAAACTTTTTCCTACAGAGAACAAGAAAGACAGTCAGAAACCAAAGGGCTTGTGTGAGTTAGCCAGTCAAGATGGTGATTTCCTAGCAAAACTATCTGGTGCATTGAAAAAGCTTAGCTTGCTGCTGTTGACTCACCGGTAGCTGTGAATCACCATGTCATTGACAGGAACATGCTTGGTGGCAGAAGGAACCATCTCACGAAACTAAAACCAGCAAAAACCAGATCAGTTCAATCAGTAACTGTGTTTCCCTTTCAGTCGATCACTCCCGACGTCACGTCGGATGACCGACGAATTGGGATCTCGCTTAGAGAGACCAATCTACTTCGAGTGTAAACTAAACGAGCCAATGCACATTGGCATGTGATTATTGCATCCAGCTGCTGCTGATCACAGCGTGAGTATAAGTAGGCAGCAGATGCAGCGCATATTCAGCTTTTCGCTTCGGAGCCGAGCGGTTCTATCATTCTGCTCCTGACCTTCTACAGTGGTGAAAAACTACAGTCAAGCACGCTCTTCGTGGGCTCTCGTGCTGGTGGTACGGCGCTTCAGCGGCG
>NW_015557158.1:559089-578776 GCF_001515605.1 Sinocyclocheilus anshuiensis
TAGATTGGTCTCTCTAAGCGAGATCCCAATTCGTCGGTCATCCGACGTGACGTCTCCGTTCCCTCCTTCAGGGAACGAGGGTTGCATACGTAACCGAGACGATTTTGGTGTTAAAAATAGCCCAGAATACAGATTTTCCATAAGAAAGCTTTCATCATGGTATCATTATATAGGGTTTCATATTTCATTTACATATTGCATACTGTAAAATAACTGCAGTAAAAACCCAAATACCCTGTTGTTATGCTTTGCTTGTTCCAGACTTGCTGTTAAGTTGAAACACCTGCAGGGAACTCCAGCGCTTTGACTGACAACTATATATCTGTGGAGAAAATCATTGATGGTGCCATTGCAGTTGAAAAGACGAAGATAAATAAGCATTGTTTTGGAAATAGAGATAGGCACCTTTTTCTAGACTCGGGGTCAGGGTTAGTGTTGTCCACCGCGACGCTTCGGCCTTCTTTTAGAGCACGTTCACAGGCTGAAACACACTGCTGCCAGGAGCCAAGTATGTCCTAGAGTTCATGTGCACGTCACAATATTAAAACGCAGTTAAAACAAGTCATTATACACGTTTAGATGTTTTCCTCCAAAGCTTCTAAACCAGATATGCTCGATATCCTGCTCTTGGAGATCTACTTCTTGTGTCTGGGTTCTCAGTTGTGGCAGTTAACTCAACTCACCCTGTTCACATACGCGTAGCCCTTTGGAATGATGTGTGCCTGGAAGAACGTTGATTTGCCCGCTGCAAAATTAAAAAGGGTTATGTCATAAAAAACTTGTCACCTGGAAGGAGTACGCAAAAAAAAAAACACTGAAATAGGCTCACATCCAGGAAATCCCACTGCTACAATGACTTCCTGCTTGGTGGATGTGAGGGAGGCGTCAGGAGGATCGTAAAGACGTCTTTTAGAATCTAATTTTCTCTGGACGAGGAGATAAAAACACAATACATTATTACAGATGCTTAGTGCACTATTGTTCAATAGTCTGAGGTTGCTAAGACTTTTTAACATTTTTAAAAGTCTCACCAAGTCTTCATTTATTTGATCAGAAATACAGTAAAAACAGTAATATTGTTCAATATTATTACAATATAAAATATTTTTTTCTTTTTGAATATATTTTAAAATGTAATTTATTCCTGTGACAGCAAAGCTGAATTTTCAGCATCATTACTGCAGTCTTCAGTGATCCTTCAGAAATCATTCTAATATGGTGATCTTCTGCTCAAGAAACATTTCTTATAAATAAATCAATATTGAAAAGAGTTGCACTGCTTAATATTTTTGTGGACACCATGACATTTTTTTAGGATTCTTTGTGGAATGGAAAGTTCAAAAGAACAGCATTTCTTTGAAATAAATTTTTTTTTTGTAACATTATAAAATGTCTTTACTGTCACTTTTGATCAATTTAATGCATCCTTGCTGAATAAAAGATTTTTTTTTTTTTTTTTAAATCCCAAACTTTGACCTCAAAATTTTAAACAGTAGTGTAAAGGTATAACGTATACATGGGGGGGAAAAAAATAAAAAATGACCAATTGTTTACAGGGTCAAATTCCGGCAAGCTGAACTGAGCGGGTTTCCAGCCCAAGAAGTATTCCTCTGGTGTGTGAAATTGAAGACCAATGTTGAGGGCAAACTGGAGAGAGGGAGAAGAAAAATTTTGAGCTGAATTTTGTCAGAAGCATTTGTATTTTTTTTGGTTATACTAAAATGGAGCAAGAAAGCAGTACCGCGCCCCCTTGTGGACAAAACAGAGTAAAGATATTGCACTTAATTCCCACAAATACAAAGGAATATAAAACAAGTAACTCTTACTCACAGCAAGTCATTCTGTATAATGTGTAATAAAGACTGCAGTTAATTTCATTACCAGTCTATCACTGCAGGAGAAATCTTTCTTCTTTTTTCCTAGTGCCCAGTTAGCGGGACGTCCTGCTGCATCTGTACATGCAAGGAAAAACATGACTGAGCATAGAAATCTGGTATGTTATTGGGTAACCAGCATGTGCTGTAAATAAATAATACAATTGTTATCAAAAGTGTATGACTAAGTCTTCTTTTAATTTCAAGTAATATAGAAAATATATTTTAAGTTTAACTTTGTTAACAGATCTATATATTTTGCTTGAAGATTCAGAGCTACTCAAAAGATCAAAATACTGCCAAAATAATACTTTTTAGTATCAAGAAATTTATTTGAAATCTCAAATGTCTCAAGAGTGCTAATCACAAACATTGAGTCTTGAAAGAACTTGACTTGAGCTCACCTCCTACATAGAAGCTCTGTGACACATCTATAGTCACTCCACCATTTGCCTGCAAAAACACTTCAATGTCTTAATATACACAGGCTACTCAATACGACTCAATAATGCAATCCCTTTAATAGACAAATCCTACCACAATAGTGATTCACCTTCTCACAAAGATGTTCCCACATCCCAACAACAGGCTTCCTGTAAATACCAGGGGCTGTGGAAGCAAATACCTGAAAAAGACATGCATTCACATTCATAAATATATAAGTTTGAGAAATTATATCTACACACAATTACACTGCCGTTTAAAAGTATTAGGTCAGTAAAATGTTTTTTCTTTTTTTTTTTTTTTAAATCATACTTTTGTTCAGCAAGAATGCATTAAATTAATCAAAAGAAAAATATATGATGCTACAAAAAAATCTATTTCAAATAAATGCTGTTCCTTTTAATTTTCTATTCACCAAAGAATGCTGAAAAAAACAAACAGTTTCCACAAATATTTTAAGGAGTCTTCAACACTGATTAATCATTTATTTGAGCAGCGTATTAGAATGATTTCTGAAGGATCATGTGACACTGAAGACTGGAGTAATGATGCTGAAAATTCAGCTTTGCATCACAGGAATAAATTACATTTAAAATATATTCAAATAGAAAACAGTTATTTTACATTATAATAAATGCAGCCTTGGTGAGCATAAAAGACTTCCTTCAAAAGCGTTTTTAAAATTCTTACCAACCCAAAACTTTTAACGGTACTCAGGGGCAAGGGAGGCAGTGTCTCCTCAAAAAGTTGGATGAGAAAATAATCGATATTACAAAAATAAAACAGCGCAAATATGACTAAATATGACATTAAAAGTCTAAAAGTCACTCGTTTTTATAAAGTAACACTGTCCAACAGCGACACCTGCAGGTAAAGTTACAGTGGAGGCTTGCCTCCCTTCGGTCCATTGACTTTCTACAGAGACCCCAAAGCGTGCCGTGACTTTTCTGGAGGCTCATTGAGATGAATGGGGGAAAGTCACATGAGAGGAGGCAATGTCTCCATCGTGCTATAATTGGATATTATCGGTTATGATTGGTTCCTGCGATAAATCCCGCCTCTTATTTTCGTGCAAGCTCTCGGCCTGAATGAAGAAAATTATGGCGTTATGATTAATAAGTTGATAAGTTGATTAAAAAGAACAGTTGAACATAAGTTCACAAATAAAAAATATTGGTAATATTTTACAAGGTGTCATTTAATGAGTTAACTAACATGAACAAACAATGAACATTTATTACAGTATTTATTAACCTTTGTTTACATTAGTTAATTAACTAAGATTAATAAATGCTGTAGAAGTAGGCTATTGTTTTTCGTAGTTCATGTTAACTAAAGTAGTTAACTAATGATATCTAATGAAACAGTATTGTAAATTGTTTCCAAAATATTGTTCAAATTGTTACTGCCTTTAGTTATTATTTTGGAATAAATATAAAAATGCATAAAAACACTATGAAATGTATAATTAGTATTAAAAATATTAAATTAAATAAAAAATAATATTAATAAAATACAAAATAGAATTATATTTGTTCTCTTTTTTTAAGTAATATTTATATATAAATATGTATTTATATATAAAACTGCCTCCTCATTTTAAAACTCCACCGCAAACCACTGACGGTACTGTGTGTAAAATAGTCAATGTGTCATTAACCTGGATGGGCAACTGCAGTGTTTGTAGAATATCCTCAACTTTTGACTTGAATACTTCCGGTCTGAGTTTGCCTCGAGAAATACCCATCTGATTAGTGAAAAACACCACCTAAAAAGAGACAAATATGATGAAGATGCTTGTGCTACAAACGCAAAAACAACTACAAATATTTAAACTAGCAAACACAAGCTAGTGAGAATTGGTAAATTCACATCCAACAACCGCACCACCAGCACTGGCACCCCTCAGGGTTGCGTCCTCTCCCCACTGCTCTTCTCCCTCTACACCAACGACTGCACCTCTAAAGACCCCTCTGTCAAGCTCCTGAAGTATGCAGATGACACTACAGTCATCGGTCTCATCAAGGATGGAGACGAGTCTGCTTACAGACAGGAGGTTAAAGAGCTGGCTGTCTGGTGCAGTCTTAACAACTTGGAGCTGAACACCCTCAAAACTGTGGAGATGATCATGGACTTCAGGAGGAACCCCCCCGCACTCCCCCCCACTCACCATCATGGATAGCACTGTAACGACAGTGGAGTCATTCAGGTTCCTGGGCACCACCATCTCTCAGGACCTGAAGTGGGACACTCACATTGACTCCACTGTTAAAAAGGCCCAGCAGAGGTTGTACTTCCTTCGCCAGCTGAGGAAATTCAACCTGCCACAGGAGCTGCTGAAACAGTTCTACTCAGCCGTCATCGAGTCTGTTCTGTGCACTTCAATAACTGTCTGGTTTGGTTTAGCTACAAAATCAGACATCAGAAGACTACAGAGAACGGTTCGGACTGCTGAAAGGATTATTGGTGCCCCCCTGCCTACCCTCCAAGAACTGTATACATCCAGAGTGAGGAAAAGGGCTCAGAAAATCACTCTGGATCCATCACATCCAAGCCATCTCCTTTTTGAACTTTTGCCATCTGGTCGGCGTTACAGAGCACCGAATACCAGGATAGCCAGGCACAAGAACAGTTTCTTTCCCCAGGCAATCTACCTCATGAACAGTTAATGTTCTCCGCTTGTGCAATTAAAGTACAGTATGTGCAATAACCTTATACTTATTTATCACCCTAAACCCTAGTACATCCCTACAACTTATTTTATTTTATTCTATTCCTATTCCATCTATAGCACACCTGTACATACAATTTATTCTTTTTTTGTGGTTTATATTTATGCATGTGTATTCTATTCACATCTCATTTTTATTATCTGTGTGTTGTTGTTGTCTCCGTGTACTGGAAGCTTGTGACACTATAACAAATTCCTTGTATGTGCAAACATACTTGGCAATAAAGCTCTTTCTGATTCTGATTCTGACAAATGTATTGATGCTGCAAATTCAGATCAACATAAAACAAAGTAATAGTGAATTAAGCAGCACCTTGTATCCTGTCTTCAACAGACTGGCTAGTCTAGGCTGAATCTCTGGGAAAAGAACCCTAAACAAAAGTAAAACATCACATGAGACACAACAAACAGCTGCACTGTATAGCAAGTTCTTCAACCAGACTCACCTCCAGTCATCTGGACTTGTGGGAAATACTTTCCCAGACTTTGTAGTGATAATGCAGCCATCAACATCAAACCCAGCGATCTAAATCAGACATTAAAACATAAAACGTCAAAGAAGCATAATGGTTTTCCTGAATAAACACAAAAAATATGCAGTAAGAAAGTTCATGTCTTACTTTGGAGCTATCTGGAAGCCCTGCCGCAGTGAACAGCAGAAGGCTGCCGATTTGTTGCCAGTGACTCTGAGAGCAAGTGGCAGATGGAGCAGTGGCTTTGACTGATGGTGAGTCCAGCTTGTTATCACTCTTTTTCTGTGCGAGTTCTTGTAACTGCTTAATCTTTTCTTCACCTGAGGTCTCCTCATCTTCATCTTCATCATCATCGCCTCCTCGCCCTCGTTTTGTGCGAGGGGCGTCATCCTCTGGGCTGTGAGGTCGTTTTGTCGCCTAAAAGTCAAGCAGTGTTATTTTATTTTTTTTAATTTTGAATTTCATTTTTATATTTTGTAGGTTTCATTTACCGGTAATTTAACAGTATCACTAGTCTGGATCTTAATACCTTTTTAGGGGATTTAGAAAAATAATCCTGGATGCTTCTTTTGGGGCCCGACCCATCATTTGAGATTTTCTGTCTGTCTCTGCTTTCATCTGCTGCTTTTCCTTTCTTCTGAGGAGAGGAAGACTTTTCATTTGAATTTCCAGCAAACTCCACAGTGAACGGGTGGGACTGATTAACCAGGTACAGTGTGCAACCAGTTGCCAGACATCCAGAGGCACCACGTCCCAAACACTGACCGTCCAGGGAAGAAGGGTTGGGCCCGAGCTGTGGAAGCACAGGAAGACTTGTACTAACTTATGCTTTTGTATATTTATGTATTAGAAAATAATTTCAAAACATTTTTATTAATAAAACGGTCTCTCTCAGTAAACTGTAACATACATTGTTGTTTCGTTTTTACCTGCGTTACAAGAACTTCCTGTTTGGCATAGTTGGCCACAAGTTTGACTGTCAAGAAGAGAAGCACTTTCGTTATTCTTTATGGACAGAAACAAACGTGACATGTCCAAATTTTGGATTACTACGATGGGTGTGATGTGATCTAAAAACCCACCCTGATGCCTTGAGCACTTCTTGTCAGTGATTCTGGTTTCAGGGCCTCGACCTAACATTAAAGCTCGACCATCTTCCAGCTCCACCCGAGCTCCATTCACACTTACTAGTGTGCACTCCATCTCCTTAGCCCAAGTAAGTTTTGCATCAAAATAAATACCTAAAACCTTAAATACCTTCAACCTTTCTAATGATTTCTCATACATCTTCAAACTCGCTTCTGGAATAACCCTCTTCCTAGAGAAAATTACTGTTTTACTTTTCTCCACTGAGAATTTAAATCCCCATGCATATGCCCATTCTTCTACTTTCCTTATTGCCTCTTGTATCCTCCTATTAATATATAAAATATTCCTTCCCTTTTCCAGAGAGCACCGTCATCTGCAAACAGAGACCTACCTATATCTGGTTCTACTTGATTAAATACATCATTTATCATTATGGAAAACAATAATGGACTTATTACACTCCCTTGTGGAGTTCCATTTTCTATCTGAAATGTATTTGACACTTCATTCCCTATTCTTACCTGGATGCTTCTGTTCGCCAAAAAATCTTTTATCCAATTGTATATTCTTCCACCTATATTCATCATTTTTAATTTTATCAAAAGTCCCTCTCTCCACATCATATCGTAAGCCTTCTCGACATCCAAAAATACTGCTATTACTGACTCTTTATTTATCTGCGCTTTTCTAATTTCATTTTCTAAACATACAATAGGATCCATTGTTCCTCTTCCTTTTCTAAAACCACTTTGATATTTTGATATTAATCCTCTTTTTTCCAAAAAATATGTCAACCTTTCCATTATCATCCTTTCCATTATTTTACAGACATTCGATGTTAGAGCTATCGGTCTATAATTAGAGGGTTTTGAAGGATCTTTTCCTGGCTTTCTTATAGGTACTATTATTGCTTCTTTCCAAACTTTCGGAAGGTTTTACATGGGTTATAATAATTTATGGTAACTATCTCCTGCCCTCTACCCCATATCCCCACAGCAATATATTCTTGATCCCTTCCTTTTCCCAGTATTCTATATGAAATTTATTGTTTAATAAATGTTGCACACCCACCACCAATCCCTTCTTCAATATCATGCCGTACTATACTATATATACCCTTGTATAACAAAATCTAAACAACGTTTCATCCAAGTTTCTTGAACACATATTACATCCGTAAATAAAGTTTTATACTTAAATCTTCAATAAAATGCTTGAACTCCTGACCGTTTGCTATCAGAGATCTTGCATTCCACTGAATTATTGAAATCATCTATATGTATTATCCGCATGTTTCTTGACTTGATCTTATCTGAAGTTCATCTCTGACTTCTTCCCAGGTCAAGCCTATCATTCCAAGATGACGTATTGCTGCTATAACAACTAACTGAGTCTTCTGTGTTTTTGATTCAATCCCAGCTGTACTATTTATAACTCCTGCAATAAATGTCACAAATTTTTTCTTTTCAATCATCATAAATTCTTCCGGAACTTCATTGTTTCTTTCAACTGAAACCCCTGACTGACCTCTTTGCTCTTTAGTTTGTCCTTTAACCTGTTTTTGCTGCGTCTGCATATGTTAGCTTCTTCTCCACCCTCCTTTTCTGAATCTCCATTTCTATTTTCAATACTTCACATCCTCTGAACGCTGCACTATGTGCCTCTCCACAGTTGCAGCACTTTGGTTGTACACCTTCCTCACACTTGCCATATTCATGGTTTCCTCCACAACGAGCACATCTACACTGTTCCCTACTTGCAGCAACATGCCCAAACCTTTGGCAATTAAAACATCTCACTGGTCCCGGTATATATTCTCTTACAATGTAGCTCATCACACCCATCATTACTCTTTTTGGAATTTCATCCTCTTGAAATTCTATTACTACTGTTTCCGTGTCTCTTCTGTTTCCATATGCACCTGATTTTATCCTTTGCGCATTTACTATCTTCCCTCCCTTTAAGTTACCTTTAAACTCTTCCATGCCTATATTAAGAGGAACACCAAAAATTATCCCTTTTCGGCCCCTACTTTTACTTTTATCTCCAACTCTGTTTGTGCTGACACTTGATTCAATCCCAGCTGTACTATTTATAACTCCTGCAAATAAATGTCACTAATTTTTTATTTTCGATCATCATAAATTTTTCCGGAACTTCATTATTTCTTTCAACTGAAACCCATGACTGACCTCTTTGCTCTTTAGTTTGTCCTTTAACCTGTTTTTGCTGCGTCTGCATATGTTAGCTTCTTCTCCACCCTCCTTTTCTGAATCTCCATTTCTATTTTCAATACTTCACATCCTCTGAATGCTGCACTATGTGCCTCTCCACAGTTGCAACACTTTGGTTGTACACCTTCCTCACACTTGCCATATTCATGGTTTCCTCCACAACGAGCACATCTACACTGTTCCCTACATCTTGCAGCAACATGCCCAAACTTTTGGCAATTAAAACATCTCACTGGTATATTCTCTTACAACGTAGCTCATCACACCCATCATTACTCTTTTTGGAATTTCATCCTCTTGAAATTCTATTACTACTGTTTCCGTGTCTCTTCTGTTTCCATATGCACCTGATTTTATCCTTTGCGCATTTACTATCTTCCCTCCCTTTAAGTTACCTTTAAACTCTTCCATGCCTATATTAAGAGGAACACCAAAAATTATCCCTTTTCGGCCCCTACTTTTACTTTTATCTCCAACTCTGTTTGTGCTGACAACTTTAATCCCTCCTATCTCCTTAAGTTTGAGAGTTTTATTTGCTTGTTCTTGTTTATTACATCCAACTAGCAAATTCCCATCAGAGAGAACTTTAGCGAAATCGATATTTCCTATATCTCTATTTATGATCTTTGTCAGTTTTAACGGATTAATTTTGTTTACCCCAATCTGATCTCCAAACCTTACGATGCATTTTATACTTTCTCCACTCTTTTCATCAGACTCTTCTACATCACTCCTTTTCTTCCGTTTTTCTCCCCGATTACTCCCTACTTCTTTCCAGCAATTTCCTAAAGATCTTTCACTTTCTTCTTCACTTCCTACATCCATACTCCCTTCACTATCCCCCCACTCAAACTTCTCTGTTCCATTCGCGGAGCAGTTGTGCCTCACCGCCGTTCCTTTCCGACTTCTCGCTGAAGCTTCCACCATCAACCGTGCGCCTCGGTTCCCATGTCATTGGGAGTGACCCTTGTCATTCGTTACAGTGGTAACTACTTTCTGCCATACCAGAGTTACTGCAGTTAAATTTACTAATGTAGCAACGTTTCCACAAAAAAAATTCAACAAAACTGTGTTCTTAAGTAGTCACAACCAGCAGGAAACTACATATAGTCTGGATGGACGGATGGACAGATAGATAGATAGATTGATAGATAGATAGATAGATAGATAGATAGATAGATAGATAGATAGATAGATAGATAGATTTTAAGCTGACAAATAATGGTATTGAAGCATTGTTCCCCCTAAATAGTGGCTGTGTTGAAAAAGGCATTGAAAACTTTTTTTGTGTCGTACCTGACAATCAGTACAAAGTGTACTGACAAAATAATTGTATGTCTATTCAGTTTGTTTTTACGTCTGTTAGATGACAAATCTTAAGTGTACATAAGTATTATCATGAGATAGGATATCCTGCTAATAATTATGGCTTGGTAAACACAGTTTATTGACTGTGCATAATGCAGTACCAATAGTTTAGTTTAAACTGGCATATGTTTTTGTCTCAAAGCTATGGAGCTATGACATGCAGAAGAAAAATAGATATTGTGGCCATTAATTAAGATTTAATTCCCACAACTTCATGGCCATGTTTTGTTAATTCATTCCCTTGTTTTAGTTAAATCGTGGTCATGTTGTACTAATTCGTTCCTCTGACTGGATGGATAGTTTAAAGCTAAAAGAGTCTTTTTCCATTACACAGTAATATGCAGTTTTCTGTGAAATACGTCATCTATGACTACACAAACTATGACTGGGTTATTCTCACAAAACTAATAAAACACCACAACACTAATTATTTTAAATATTAAACATGCAATTTAGTAATACAGTATATATCATAATATAGACAATACTGTTCTCTGCCTTGCACAAAGAGTAATTTAAACATAGCAGTTAATTATTTTTGCATTTTACTGCATTTTCGGTTGAATTGTAATTACCGCAATGCGGCCAACTCAGAATTTGTAATGTTGTAATTTAAACAGATTAAAATTAAAATATTCTGAAAAAAGTAAATGGAAATTATATGCTAGATGTCTTCACATGACAGAAAAAATGACAGACTGAATATTCATACATAATAATAATGACACAATAGTGGAAAAATTAAGTGTCATGACGCAACATTTTTAAGGACCATTTACACACCCAATTTTTTTTTTTTAAGTAAATCTTGATTTTGAATTAAGCAACACATGTGACAGAACCTTCACAATAGATACGAGGTAGGCAGATCTCTTTATATTTCCAGTTAAAAGTTTAAAATTCTCTTGTCAGACTATGTACATGACAAATTGATTATCATTACTGAAACAGGTTTACTACATTTAGAAAAATATTAGATTAACAATTTTCTATGGAAATGTACTTCATTAATGTCTGATTATGTACATTGATTAATATTGTTTCACTATATTAGTGAGAAATCTGATAGGCTTCCACTGTTTTATATGTCAGGTTTATTTTAGTTTATTAGATATTTTCCATGTCCTAACCTGACACCTAACGCTCACAGAAACCTGTGTAAATCATTTAAATATAAAAATATTTATAATATGTTTAACTACCGAGGACACGTAAAATGTCCTCACAAGTCAGTTGTTATAATATTTCTCTATTAGTAAGGACATTGGGCCCTAAAGGCCTGTTCACACTAAGAATGATAACTATAACGATAACAATATTAGTGTCCACATACCAACAGACAATAATGTCTTTTAGTCTTAAGATGTTTTGTGAATACAGCCCCTGGTGTTTTTAGCCTATGCATGTTATGTATTTTTGAAGCACTGCGAAATAAAACTGATTGAAATTGAATCCATGATTGTGAATTATCTAATTTATTTTCTAAATTAAATGTTATATTCTTTATAACTATACCTCATTCTTAGTATACTTATCATTACCGAAATCATCGACCTCATTTCCGTAACCTATGTATTATTACAGCTACATGTGTTCTTTTAATGTTTATTTAATAAATGGAAAAATAGTAGTTTGCTTTTAAATGTATGCACAGAATCTATACATTATGTTCATTCAGGTTTGCCGCATCATTTTGAAAATATGTTGTTTTCAATAAAACAATAAAAATATTAGGTTGCAAATTGCAGATGGTGTTGCAGTAATGAGAGAAATTATTGAAAATCAAATAAAAATGTTCATTTAAAAATATATTTTATTTCAGAGTTTCAAGTAGCTGTGCATGACTGTTAATTATCAATTTTTTAACAAATGTGAAAATGTATTAGCTTTTTTATGGATAACTATTACTGGATATTCACACGAAGTCAAGCATGTACCTCAAACAGTCTATACTACAAAGATAATTAAATAGCGTTAAACATGTCAAATACTGTAGAGGGAGTGGTCGATGGTGGTTTCTGGATGAACAAACAAAATGAGAATGGTGTATTTATGGGCGTGCTCGTTGGGTGTGCTCCTTATAGGTGAGCCATAGTCATGTCCACAAACACATTCTCACAGTAGTTACACATACTGTAGCTAAGCGAGAAAGAACATATTTGTATCTCCAAATGAAGGTGAGTGTGTACAGTGAATGCTCTTTTTAGAATAAAGTAGAAATTATGAGAGCAAGTTTCATTTGTGAGACATGAATCGCAATTTTTACATATGTAGTCATAATTGGGAAAGGATAGAAAGTTTAAATTGTGATTTGAATCATTTCGGATTTTTGTATACTATGTTAAGCAGTGTAATTCATGAAAAACGAATTTACTGTTATAGCAAGTTTCATTTGTGAGACATGAATCGCAATTTTTACATATGTAGTCATAATTGGGAAAGGATAGAAAGTTGAAATTGTGATTTGAATCATTTCGGATTTTTGTATACTATGTTAAGCAGTGTAATTCATGAAAAACGAATTTACTGTTACAAAATTACAGCTCTGTATGTTTCTAAATGTACTTGATTTTTTTTCTCTAACTTTCTGTTTTTGTGTAGGACTGAAAACCAATCAGTATCATTTTACTTCACAAGCTCTGGTTGAACAAACCCAGTGCTCATACCCTGTAAAACTGACTGTACGTTGAGTGATTGTTTTGAACTGACTTACTAAACAGAGCTAATCCACCATGGCACGTGAACAGGACTACTACACTATCATGTATGGGCTGCAGGAGCTTGATTTCCAAGGGAAAGCAGTGCCCAGTGATCTTGTACTAATAGGTGAAAATGCCTTTCCACTTGCCATGAATCCAAGAGGTCAGGTGCTGATGGCTGCATCTCATTACGGTCACGGACGTGTGGTGGTGTTGGGACATGAGGAATACCTAACACACTTCCCTGGCCTGATAGAGAATGCCCTAATGTGGCTCATGCCATGTACCGGTGATGCTGGCATTGTAGGGATTCAGAAGAGTTTACATTCAGTAGCTGGAAACTTGAACTATTGCCCTATCAAGACAGAGCTAGGAGACTTTCGGAATGGATTAGCTATATATATCACAGATGCTTACACTGTCGAGAGCTGTGCAAAGGATCTGATTGCTTTCATCAAAGCTGGGGGTGGCTTGATCATTGCCGGCCAGGCCTGGAGATGGGCTGAAGCCCACCCGCAAGAAAACACTATAAGGAACTTCCCAGGAAACAAGGTGTGTAGTGTTGCAGGAATTTACTTCTCGGAACACCAAGGAGAAGTTGGCATCTTTCCTGTTCCAAGAAACATCCCTTCTAATTGGCTTGCTGCATCGTAAGTTCAGCAGAGATTTCTTAATTTTTACCCATTCTTTAAGAAACATACATTTCACCAACTGTTTTCAATTGTTACTTTTCAGTATAGGCAAGGACTTTAAAGATGACCTAGAGTTCCTCCTAGAAGGTGTGTCTGAGTTTGATGTCCAAGGTGGGGCTATAGCGTCTGAGGTGATGGTGCACGGACCATTAGCATTTCCCATTGCAGCCACTCCAGCTGGAAAAGCATTTATTGCTGGTGCCTATTATGGGCAAGGTCGAGTAATTCTGCTACCACATGAAGGCTACATGGGCCGGGACTCTCTGTCAACTTTCCTTATAAACGCAATCAAGTGGCTTGATGAGGGTCGCAAGGGTGTTATTGGGATCCTACCCAGTCTAAAGGCAGCCCACACAGTACTGAGCAAATCTGGTTTAGATTGCCAGTTGACTGGTTTTAAAGAAGATCTAAGCGTCTACGTTTGCACTTCATACAGTGATGCCCAGTGTGCAGAGATCCAAGAATTTGTTTCTGAAGGTGGAGGTCTTATGATTGGGGGTCATGCCTGGTATTGGGCTCAGACCCACTGTGGCTGCAATGTGATGACCGATTATCCAGGAAATCGCATTCTTAATAAGATGGGACTGTGTCTCTTAGGCAGCACCTTTGGTGGAGGGTTATATAAAGCTCCAGAAATAGAGCATAGGTGTAAAGAGGGGTACCACTTTCGTAGCATGCTGCATCGGTTTGCTGAACATGCAAGCCTGGGGCAAGAACTGACTAATCATGAACAGAGCTGCTTGAAACAGCTGGGCAACGACTGTACCAGTTACCTTCGCATGCGATCTCATGACAGTGCCGCCTATACTTCAATGGTAGCACTTCTTAGTGACATAGTGAAGGAGGTAGGTGTTCCTCAAGTGTGTAGTAACTGCCCTGTTCAAAGTGCCAAAGACCACCTGATGCTCCACGTTGGGACTGAGGTATACAAAGTGTCACCCGATCCTGATGCCCTTTTTCCATACATCATTAAGGGCAGACATAACTTGCCAACTGTGTCTAATGCAGGAGTTCGGATCAGTGCCAACACTGCAGGTATGAAAGTTTTCCCACCAAATGTTATTTTATTTTATTTTATTTTATTACTTGAATGTTATTTTTAAGTTTCAAAATTCAAAAAACTTGAACACTATAAAATAAGAATGCAATTATTTCTTTCAGCTTGTGAAGAATGGATAAGCACAGGCTTATATCTTTCTCCTGGTATGAAGACGTACATAGCAGTACCTCCAGAGATCGTTGGGAAAAATTGGCAGGTGATTAATAAAGTCTATACATGTATCCAATCAAGGAATAGTTGCTGCATGAACTATACTTGCCATAATAGATACAGCCTTGTTGTTCATAGGCTTGGAGAGCACGTTATTAACATGAGGGGATAACACTCTATGCAGGTGCAGCTTGGTTGCCAAACAGATAACATTGGTGGATCAAACGTTCTGAAACGGGCTCCTGTGGTCCATGAGCGATTCCCTTTGGACACAGAGATGGTCCAAGTCTGCAATCTATGGGGAGGGCTCATCTACCTAATAGCACCTCCTCAAAGCAAAGTGGATGGGGTGGAAATTGTCGTGCAGCTCTCAGTACAGGCTCCATACTTCAAGTCTGGTAAGAATTCTGAATGAGCATCACAGTGAGGTTTCTATTCAGAACATTTAACGTTGTATGGTAAAACCTTTCAATGCAAAATTGTTTTGTCCCTCAGGAGAGACCAGTGTAGCTGACTGGGTGGACAGGATCCGTCAGGCACCTGCCCCCTGGGCGGAGCTTGAATTTGAGAACATCATCATAACTTTAGAAGCAGAATTTATAAGGAATCTGGACCGTCCTGATGAGGTGGCTAAACTTTGGGATACCATAATGAGAAGCATTGCTGACCTGGCAGCAAGGCCTGGCAAGTTCCCCCGTAAGGAGCGGTTTGTTGCAGATGTTCAGATCTCTCACGGTTGGTGGTACTATTAAATACTCACAGTATCTTTGTTAGGATAAAGAGCCATCACTATTACAACAGAATCATGCTATTAATATTAATTACACTCACACTGTCCTGGTGATAACACCATTCTCCCTTTTCCCCTTGCAGGTTTCATGCATGCTGGATATCCCATCATGATGCAATCTACCTCTGCCCCAGCACTAGTAAATGTACAGAAAGCCTATAAAAGTGGTATATGGGGAGCCATTCACGAGCTGGGTCATAACCAGCAGTGTAGAGTTTGGGAGTTCCCTCCACACACCACTGAGTGCACTTGCAACCTGTGGTCAGTGTACGTACATGAGGAAGTGCTGAGTTTGAATAGGTCCAATGCTCATCCAGCCATGACTCTAGAAAACCGTCAGGCTCGTACCAAGATGTATTGCAGTGGCGGTAAGGATTTGAAAAGCTGGAGTATGTGGACGGCACTTGAGACTTACATGCAGGTGCGAACAGACTGCATATAATTTAATAGATAATTTAATCAATTAAAAGCATGTTCCTCAAGTGTTAAAATATTTTTTTTTTGATAATGTACATATTTTGTTATATCATTATTGCCAGTATATAGATTTTTAGCCTTGGGAGTAATAATTTAAAAAAATGTTCAAATATAAAAGTATATATACCTATTTTTTCTCTCATCTTCCATCATCACATCTAATTTTTTTCAGCTTCAGGAAAAATTTGGCTGGGATGCTTTCAAGAAAGTATTTACTGCCTACCATGATATGAATGGAGTGCCAAAAGACAATGCAGGCAAGATGAATCTATATGCTGAGACCTTCTCCAAAGTGGTCAACCTGAATCTTTGCCCCTTCTTCAAAGCGTGGGGTTGGCCCATCCAGCCCAGCACACAAGAGAAAATCTCTCATCTCCCTGAGTGGAGTGACCATCCTATGTTCCAGTATGCATGAGAACATCTCAGATAACTTTTAATATGTTTTAATGTAGATAATGGGTCAGATTAAGTATAAAAGATTATATATGCTTATGTCATTTGAAATTATTATTGTTTCTCATTTTGCTTAAGTACATAGATGAGCAATTGATTCTTATGAATGTAAAGCATAGAATGTGACTTCAATTTTAAATATTCAGAATAAGACATAAAGCACTTGTTATTGGTGGGTATAAGCTAAGTGGACTAAGGTTAAGTACAACCAGAACATGCATGTTTAAAACACAGCATATACTATACATACATACTAAAAACTACTTGTTTTATGAAGTGCACTTCAAAAAGTCAATTTAACTTTATGGCATTCTATTTTATATTGGTGTATCTCCCTTTCTTATCCAAGAGAGTAAATCATAATATATTATTTTAGAAGACTCTGGATGGTGCATAATGTTGATGTGCTTTGAAAAAACAGAATTAAGCCCTGTTGCTAACGCTCAACAGATTTAATAAATTCAAGGGTAACACTTTATAATAACTTTCATTAATGAACATATAATTTTTTAATGGATCATTGGTTAATATATATTCACATAGCTAGAAACATGAGATAATGTGCTTGTTAATGTTTACTAAATTTATTAAACATTACCTAATGATCAACAGATTATTAATGTAAATTACAATGCTTACAAATATCATTCAACTTTTAATGTATATGATCATGCACATCTTGAATATCTACAAATGATTTTAACAGATGTTATACAATAATTAAAAGCTTTTGTTAATGTACAACACTTTTGCTGCTATTGTGGTGTGATACGGGTAAGGTTAGGGTTGTGTGGTATGGGTAGGTTTAAGGGTTGGTTAAGGGGTCAAAAGTGTAGATGGGTCAGTTTGTACCTAATGATCAACAGATTATTAATGTAAATTACAATGCTTACAAATATCATTCAACTTTTAATGTATATGATCATGCACATCTTGAATATCTACAAATGATTTTAACAGATGTTATACAATAATTAAAAGCTTTTGTTAATGTACAACACTTTTGCTGCTATTGTGGTGTGATACGGGTAAGGTTAGGGTTGTGTGGTATGGGTAGGTTTAAGGGTTGGTTAAGGGGTCAAAAGTGTAGATGGGTCAGTTTGATTACTATAAGGGAACACAGTTCAATCTGTTTATATTACATTGTTTTGATAAATGAACAAGTATTTTCTTGAAAAATACATTAAAAACTTATTTGTTTTCTCCTACTGATGTATGATTCAAACAATACCATGTTTAATGATATAGTTACTAATATAAGTGCTGAGACAATAAAAACATGTTTTGCACCCAACTTACAATGTGTGTTACATCTTTAAGAAGCATTTACATAAACTTAACTAAAAATCAACGAAAGTTGTTACAGCAGGTAAAAGTCCAATGCCCATAAAGGTACTGAATGATTAGTAATCGTTTATAAACATTTACAGATGATGAATAGTTTTCACTTTAGATTGGGTACTGCAAAAACATGAACAAATTATTAATAAATTATTTAAGACGTGCAAATAATAGAAGTCTACACAACAAACAAAGACCAAATATATGACCTTTACAGACTGTGATTATGAGTTAAAACATTGTTAAAGTAGCTAAAAGTCCAGTGCCAATAAAGATACTAAAAAAAATTAGTAAATGTTTATAAACATTTACAATTGATGAATAGTTTTCACTTTAGATTGGGTACTGCAAAAACATTAACAAATAATTAATAAATTATTTAAGATGTGTAAATGGGGTGAATTCAGGACATTTGGGACACTTTTTGCCATTGAGATGACTGCTTTTAAGTGACTAATGCTGCGAATCAGCTCATGGGGAAATATTAATAATTAATCATAACTAGTTATAATTAATTATAAATATTTAGATCCGCTGTAGATATTTACTTGTAATTTGTTAAGATGTGTAAATAGGGTGAATTCAGGACATCTGGGACGCGTTTTGCCATCGAGATGACTGCTTATAAATGTACTAATGATTAGTAAAGGTTTATAAAGATTTACAAAAGATTAATAGTTTCCACTTTAGATTGAGTACTGCAAAAACAGTTAACATAATTAATAAATGTTTTGTTAAGATGTGAAAACAGTAGAAGTCTACACAACAAACAAAGACCAAATATATGACCTTTACAGACTGTGATTATGATTGAGTTTATTGAAATTTGTTAGCATTCAAAAGTACATTAACAGATAAGCTTGTAATTGTTGTATAATTTCTGTTAAATTATTAGATTTTTAAAAAGTGCATGATCGTATGAATACAAAACGGGGAGAAGGGGCGCCGCTTACTTTTCTGGTCTGGTATTCTGTCACGTTCACTCCTGTGAGGGAGAGCGGAGCGAGGAATGAGGAGATGTGGAGTACATCAACAAGGAAACTTTATTAACATCAAGGGAACCAGGAAAACACACGTAGCAGAGGAGGTTGACATAAGTACGTCAGTTTTGTACGTTTAAATTCTGAAAATACGTAACTATTTGTATGTTTAGAGGCTGAAAATACGTCAGTATTGTACGTTTTGGTGCCTGTAAAAACGTAAGTAAATGTACGTTTTATAGAACTACATTTTACGTAAAACAGTTTAGACTCATGTTTGTTCCAAGCGTTCTGATTCAGCATTGGGTTTTGGGGCACCACATTTGTCAGGGTAAAGGTGGCATTACGACTTGGAACTAACAAGAAGCAGTTATGATAAAAGAGAGAGAAAATAAAGTAAACATTACAAACAATTTCACTTTTGAGGTGATTTCAGGAAAACTCATTTTCAATGTATATTATCACTACAGCCCCGTTCACAGCAAGAACGATAACTATAAAAATAACGATATTAATGTCCACACCAGCGAACGATATAGTCTGTTTATTCTAAGCGCACATGCGTCTTGAGCTCGTTACAGCAGGATGGATTCTGGTTGGCTGTCAGTTTTTTATCGTTCATCAGCTGGAAAGAAAATCCTGAGTCTTCATTCAGAGCCTGTTTTTCTCCTAGATAGATGTCTGGGTTCTGCTGTGACAGCTTAGACAGCTTATACATTTCTTTAGACCATGAGGGATTCACCAACTAGCAAAACGTCATAATTTTAATGGCTTAATCCAGAGACATCAGCATTACAATAACATAACTAAAAGTAATTCATAAACACTAGCC
>NW_015557158.1:588344-593570 GCF_001515605.1 Sinocyclocheilus anshuiensis
TGGAAGTGATTCTCTGTGCCTTTATCGTTATAGCTGTGGTGTGGACTCTGCTATTCTTTAATACTGAGAACGTTTTTAGAACTATATCTTTATCGTTATCTTTATAGTTATCGTGCTTGGTGTGAACGGGCCTTAAGTGTCCACAATACTAACTTCTAACTTTGTCAATAGAAGTAATAATGCGGAATGTTATCTGATCTTTCTGAAACTATGACCTCAGTCCCTAAAAAGGTCAACAGGAGTGAAGGCATATTGACATACTTAATTTTACCTGCATGATGTCCATTGGGGTTCAAGTGTCCACGGTCCAAAATTAGTTGGATTAGTTGATAACATAATTAAATTAAGTTGCAGATTAACTTGCATGTAGTTAAGCACAAAAGTTGTTTTTATATATAAATAATTATGTTTATGTACTGAATATATTTATTCTTATATATTCTTTCAGATATTTTTTTAATGTTTTATTTTTCCCGCAAAGGTTGTGTTTGTCAGTGTGTTTGTTTCCCATGACTCAAGAGTGACCCCATGGGAACAGCACTGGTGCCTGACCCTGACGCAACCCGAGAAAGGCTCTGATTAACAGGAACAAAAAAAAAAACAGTGCCCTCCAGTTTGTGCTTACTGCATTCCTGATCACACATCAAAGGTAAATCAAGGACGACTACTTTATTTTTAATATTGGGCATGTTTAATTTCTAGCTAAATATATCAAAAGAGATAAGGTAAACAAATGTAGCTTATTTTCCAGTATGGAGGGGCTTGAGCATGGGACTCTGTTGCTCTAACACCCCCCTGGACTAAAGCAAGAAATCTAAATATAATTAGTAATACTCATAATAATTTAGTAAAAAATCTATGAAAAAAAGTGTTAAGAAATAAAGGTGGCGATAAGAAGGAGGGAGATGCCAGATGATTTATCGGCGGAGTGAAGTATTAATGATTCATTGCTTTTCAACACAGGTCATGTTAAACCGTGTTATTTTAGGGTTATTTATATACTATTATAACATGCCTTAATATTCTGAATTAGTGTTTAAATTAATTATTTCAATTATTAATTCAATTAATAAAAATGTTTTAGTTAACAATAACAATGCTGTTAAATGACTAAGGACTGAGTCTATTATAAAAACACAACCTGAAAATGGCAGTTTGCAATCAATCACTAATGAACGCACATTGCAATGAAATGAATGAATGAATGAATGAATGAACCCCTTAAACTAAATCCAGGATTCATTTCTGATTAATGCTACTTAGTGCTTGTCAAATTGGTGATTTTTCTTTAGTAAAGCAGCAGGTTTTTGTGGGTTAAGATGATTTATAGAAGTTTGTTATGATCAGCTGCCATACTGCTATACTATTGTCCAAAAAAAAAAAAAACTGTTAAACAGTTGGTATATTTGCAAATTCTTGATATAGGCTACATGTTGTGTCTGGGTTTCTTTTCAGAGACCCAAACACATAACTAACACTAGATGGCAGAATAGTGACAGAATTCATGTGCCATTAGAACTCAGCAGGTCTCTGGGCCTCAGATTCCTTCAGAATATAAAAAAGATTGAAAAATAAGAGAATATATATGTATATGTATATGTATATAAATTATATACAAATAAATCTCAAATTAATTAGGCTGAGATCAAAAAAAAACAAAAAACTGGTCATACATCTGACAGTCAAGGTGAAACAGTAGCCGTTCAGAATTCAGTAAAGCCATCTGAAGAAATGTATGAGTTACATATAAAGCATATTACATATTATTTAAATAGATGGTTTAAATCGTAAAATTGTTCATATTATCGTCACACAAGTTGATTTAAGTACACTATCACAGATATCTTTATGAAATTGTTTCATAATTAACTCTTTGAGACAATATTCCTCCATAAAGCCACACATCTGTGATTTTCAGACCCGCGGCAGTGCAAAGGTGTGGAACGGGCCAAATTCAAACATCCTCCATCCACTCTCCTCATCTGTGTCTATGCATTTCAGATTTATTCATACATTTCCAATATATTTATGCATGAGTTCTCTCCACTCACCCCTCCCTGCCTGCACACCCCATCCCATTACTGTAATCCATCACCCCAGCATCATCCGCCATGCAAGCCACCCCTGAGTTGCCATGGCAACCACCTCAGGCCCCAGCTCTTTGCAGCCGTGTTCTTATTGGAAGGAAGGCTCAGGCAGTCTGAGGCTGTCTGGTGGATGTGGTAATTGGCTTGGAGTCTCCAATCACCCCCCCCCACACACACACACACACACACCTTCCAAAACACACACACACACACAAACTCAAACACATATGCACAAATAATGCAGCAGAACACACAGACATTTTTTTATTTAGAACCGAATGTTATGGACAGAATTCTGATCTCAGTGCAAACGGGTTTAAATTTTGTGGTTTGGTAAACATCAAGCTGGTATGGAAAGGACAGACTTATTGGAATTCAAATTGTGTTAAGGAAAGGAAAGTGAGCATTCATTTGTGCTTTACTTATTTATTTATTTATTCTTTTTTTTACTCTGGATCGAGACTAAATAATTAAAACAGAGCTAAAATTGTGTTGCACAAATAGACCTATTACTGGTTAGTTAACTGTGTTCCTCCACAACAGGCAGGCAGAAGGTGCAAGTATCTGTTTTACAATTCACTCTTCCGATTAAAAGCACAGCTTTACAGTACAGCATGTCTGCTAGATTGCATGTCATTTATCAAGATGTAATGTTCTAGCTATAGGAGAGAGAGAGGAAAAAAGAGCCTTATTTTATCCAATAAACAGTTTTAAAATAGATACAGCCAATTGGTTTTCTTGCGCCAGTGGAGGAAGCATATGCTGACCAATTTGTTTGTAAGTATTAAAAGTGCTACACTTTTTCTACCTAAGGGCTGAAATTTAGTCAAGGTATTTTACACCAATACATAATGTTTCAGTTTTCACTGTTTTTATGTCCCTCTTAGAATTTAACAGGCCGTTTCTCGCTGCTGTGCCTTTAAGACGTACAGTTGCGCACCCCTTTCACATGTGAAATGAGCATCTTTGAAAAACCTATTGTCTATTGCCTTGCGAAATGTTCATAAAATTAGTTCAATAAAGTCATGTGAAGTTTAACAGAGACTCATTGCTGGCGACGATCTCCCTTTATACGAAATGGAAATAATTGTGTGATTTTGTAACGTACAGATAAGGATACAATAGTAAAGTGTAAGCTATGCGTTGAGGAAAACTCAGTAAACAACACTTACAGTATCTGCTTGAAGTGGTAGTTTATAACTGTATAGTTGTTTTAAACTTAATATAAAGTATCCTCTTTTTTAGTTTCGCATTCTTTTCACTGAGAAGTTCTCTTTACTCATTTTACAGATATGTTTTTTCCATAGAAGCATTATTCACTGCTGGGTGATTCTATAATTGCAGGTACATTTGGTGTCCGAAGTCATTCTTTTTTTCTGCTTTTTTTTCAATGGTTATATTTTTAATTATTTTAATAATTTGTTACTTATTGTTATGAATTATAAGATGTTACAGTCAATAACAATATAATAATTTGTGTAAAAAGTGTCTTAAATAGCTCAAAATCTACAGATACACAAAAATTGTGTAATCAAAATATTTTATTGTACATTTCTTTTTGTAATATTTCATTCATTTTATTTATAAAAGCCCTAAATACTCGTTTACTTAATTCTACAAAACGAAATTGTTTAAAAATACCTTTTTTCTTATAAAAATGTGTGTCCATAAATCTTGCGTCAACTCTGTTTTGCGTCAACCATATTTTGCCTTTAAATTGGTGGAATTATCTCCCACAACTATGTAAGATACAGGAAATGATGACACTTTCCCTCACTGATAAGATCTGAAGCACTGAAAAGTCTGTGTGCTCTCTCTGAGAAAATATTTTAATCTAAAAATGTCTTATACCAAGAGTTATTTTGAATAATTTCAACGCTGTTACCACCATATCAAAAGGAAAACAAAATGTATTACTGATCACAAATTGGGTTATTTAAAGATATTTTAATTATGATTTCATTAGTGCCATGTGCTCTTAGCATTTATGCTAGCAAATGGAGTTTTTGGCAAAAATAAAATTGTCAGTTCTGTTACCGTCAAACTCTGTGACCAAGGTAGAGTAACAATGCTGACAATAGTGTAACAGAACTGACAGTCTACCGGATAATTCTGTCAATTCTGTTACTTTACAATTCTGTTACTTAAAGGGTACTTGCTATTGGTTGAGCCAGTGTTGCTATGCTGGGCCACTCAAACAAACATAGCAATGTTCTGAAAACCCCACAGAGCCACAGTGTTTTGGCTTCAGGAACTGAGAGGGAAAGAATCAACACATTCCATGTGTAATTATTGTGTTATCAATATCAGCGCATGCAAAATGTGTCTATAATTTCATCTTGGGTGTAATTGCTTTAATTTTATTAACAAAACGCTTCAATAGTGCCCTCATCCAATAAAATCACACAGACTGTGCAAAATAGTAATACGTACAAAAAAGAACAACGAGGGGTTGGCTGAACAGAGAAGTTGATATATCAAAATGTGAAATCAAGACTATTTCTACTGAAGACAAAACATTTCTATAACTCTTTTTAAAAGAATTGAAAAGATTTACATATCTGGCGTCAGAGTTGCCAATGGTGTAGTGCTCATTAAAACCATAAACTGGAAAATTATACAAAAATAGAAATAATCCAATAACATGGATTAATATTCCACTGACAGCGTAGAAAACGCTGTTTTCACATTTTGATGCATTACAGCACATGGAACATTTCACTTGAGTCTATAGCATGGACTGATTCTGGAAAGACAGAGCACTTATCTATTTACAGCAAATGTCTCACAACTTAAAGCTCAAGGACTCGGTGTAGAGAAAATGGCAGGCAGTCTTTTCAGTTAGGCCACGGATAAGAGGGGACTTTTGGGTTCAAAACAGTCACCTCAGCACAATCGCACACACGCACACATGCTGCCGTCCCTGTAACACTCCTCTGGATTTATCTTGACATTTTTTCTTCTTTTAAGCAGGCTGCAGTAGCAAGTCTCAGAACACAAAGCAGACTTACAGATAGTAAAGAGCTCATTCTACAAAAGAGGTGCACCATTTTCTTGTCACAAAAAAGGAAAAATGCCCCTCCAAAGAGACGAGGGGGTGGGTGGGGTGGGGTGGGGGGGGGGCAAAGTCTCCAAAGCT